>NC_085042.1:2780372-2917064 GCF_963692335.1 Osmerus eperlanus | reverse complement strand
TCTGCTTTCCTGTCCGTCTCTCTGCTTTCCTGTCCGTCTCTCTGCTTTCCTGTCCGTCTCTCTGCTTTCCTGTCCGTCTCTCTGCTTTCCTGTCTGTCTCTCTGCTTTCCTGTCTGTCTCTCTGCTTTCCTGTCTGTCTCTCTGCTTTCCTGTCTGTCTCTCTGCTTTCCTGTCTGTCTCTCTGCTTTTCTGTCTGTCTCTCTGCTTTCCTGTCTGTCCCTCTGCTTTCCTGTCTGTCCTCTGCTTTCCTGTCTGTCCCTCTGCTTTCCTGTCTGTCTCTCTGCTTTCCTGTCTGTCTCTCTGCTTTCCTGCCTTCCTGCCTGTCTGTGTCTGTCTCTCTGCCTGCCTGCCTGTCTCTCTGCCTGCCTGCCTGTCTCTCTGCCTGCCTGCCTGTCTCTCTGCCTGCCTGTCTCTCTGCCTGCCTGCCTGTCTCTCTGCCTGCCTGCCTGTCTCTCTGCCTGCCTGTCTCTCTGCCTGCCTGTCTCTCTGCCTGCCTGTCTCTCTGCCTGCCTGCCTCTCTGCCGCCTGTGTACAGCCGTCAGCAGAGCACAACCCTAACCGCCTCTTAAAAGACGAACCCCCCCCCCCCCCCCTTGCACCTCCACCTCCTCCATCTACTCACAAAGTACACGGCCCCGAAGCTGCCATGGCCGATCTCGTGCAGGTCACAGAACACCTCGGCAGGGTCATCCTTGAAGAACAGGTCGGCCGGCTCCGGCTCCTTGGGCGCCGCCCCCTTCCTGGTGGATGAGGGCATCATTGGCTAGACATGTGGAGGAGAGGGGAGCTTCTGGTAGCGGAACACGCCCTCCTCACACACACCCCCCCGGGGTCAGCACGGACCATCAGGAGCTGGAGGAGACACGCCACATGCATGTGCTGGTTAGGGTATTGTGTGTGTGTGCGCGCGTTGGTTAGGGTCCTATGAAATAACATCCTGTCTGTATCATACAGGAAGACATGCTGCTACTTGTTACATAGAAACATAGAGGAGGACAAACAAGGTGTGTGTGAGACAGAGAGAGAGAGAGCCGGTGTGTGTCTCGTTATTGCATCACTCCCATCTGTTTCCTTTCCCTCCTGTTGAGCTGAACCTCAGAAATTCACCCTGATGTAATATACACACACACACACACACACACACACACACCCACCAAACACACACACGACCCCCCCACCCCCAACACCATACACACCCACCTCCCACCGCCACCCACGACCCCGCCCACACCATACACACACCACCCCCTCCCCAGTGAACACCATACAGTGAAGAATGACAGAGTAACAGAGTTAAGAGAGATACAGTGGAGGGAGGGAGGGAGGGAGAGAGAGAGAGATGCAGTGGAGAGAGAGAGAGATACAGTGGAGAGAGAGAGAGAGAGAGAGAGAGAGAGAGAGAGAGAGAGAGAGAGCGACGGAGAGAGATAGAGGAATGGAGGGATGGGGGTCGGAGATGAAAATAGATCACATGCAGCAGTCACATGATCACCCTGGAGACGCTACCCTTCCATCTTCGCCATCTCTTTCCCACCCTCCCTCCTCCTCCTCCTCCTCCTCCTCATCCTCCTCCTCCTCCGTTCACACATGTGATGCAACATGGCAACAACAGGTTGAAACAGTGAAGCAGCAGTTAAGACACCGGGCCAGCCTGGACTTGGGGGATAATCGTGTGTGTGTGCGCGTGCGTGCGTGCGCGCGAGTGTGTGTACGGAGAGTAGCTGAACGCCATTGTACTGAGGGAGGTGATTAAGGAGGCAGCTTAGACAGATTAGTGGTTAGTTCAATCTTAATGGTGTGTGTGTGTGTGTGCGAGCGTGCAAGCTTCCAGGGGGCGTGTGAAAGCGAGCGTGTGAGAGTGCATACGGATGTAGACGGAGCAGGAAGGAGTGTGTGAGTGCATGCGCGTGTGTGTGTGTGGGCGTGGAGCTGCGTGGAGGAGGGGGGAGGGGATAGTAGTGATTCTGCTAGACTGGTTCGGTGATCATATGGACCTGGTCTCTCCCACACGCACACACACACACACTGTGCTCTCAGGCAGGCCCTGGGGGGATGGCGGGGGGGAGCAACCACCTCACATGCCACTATAACTTCCTTTCTAGAAGTACAGACATCTGATCCAAGAGAGCTGGAATATAGGTTACACACACCCCAATCTCTGTTTGTGGGCTCCCCAACTGGCTGTGTGTGACTCAGCAGGAAGCTCTGCCCCTGGCACTGTGTGTCTGTGTGTGTGTGTGAGTGTGTGTGTGTCAGCAGGATAAACTGGAGCAGGCTGGCTTCTCCCAGGTTTCCTTACTTCCGACTGGCTGCTTCAGCCAGACATCGGCATCTCGACACAGCACAGCACACACCAGACAAGCTCAACACAACACACCACTCACTTCTGGCTGCCTGCCTTACACGCTGTGTGTGTGTGTGTTGGTGTGTGTGTGTGTGTGTGTGTGTTGAAGCGGCCTACCTCACAGCCTGTGTGTGTGTGTGTGTTGAAGCGGCCTACCTCACAGCCTGTGTGTGTGTGTGTGTGTGTGTTGAAGCGGCCTACCTCACAGCCTGTGTGTGTGTGTGTGTTGAAGCGGCCTACCTCACAGCCTGTGTGTGAGGTGTGTGCTGTTCTTTCCAGGCTCGGTGAGTGTCTACAGCTTGTTCCTCCTCATCATGACCTGGAGTTAGAGAGACAGGAAGAGGAGGAGAGGAGGGGAGAGACAGATATGAGACTGGGGGTACAGACACGAGTTATACTAGGAACAGCACTAGGACATACAAACGCACACACAGGACACATTGATACACAGGACAAGCACTCAGCAGTAAGGCGGACCAGCAACAACACATTTTTTCAACAACTTTTGTCTACAACCACCCGGAGAACACAAACGATAAATAAAGGGATCCATTATTCATCAGCTGACCTTTGACATTCAGCAGAGAGGACCACTTCCTCTTGCTACAACCCCCTCAAAGTAGGGCTACTTCCTGTCACTGTCTCTCTCCCTTCTCTTGACTTCCTCCCCCACCCCCCTTCTCTCTTCCTCTTTCTCCCTCTTTCCCCTTTCCCCTTTCTCTTCCCCTTCCCCCCCCCAAGGCTACAGATTCAAAAAGAAACTTTAAATAATGAAGCGATGTCAAGAAAAGAGGATGACTGTATTGTTGCTTCTCAGAGTGAGTCTGAATGATTTATAAGTCAAGCTGACAGCAACAAGAGCCCGAGGAAACCAACACTCCGGCCCTCAACTCTCCTCCTGCACTCCGGCCCTCAACTCTCCTCCTCTCCGGCCCTCAACTCTCCTCCTCTCCTCCACTCCGGCCCTCAACTCTCCTCCTCCACTCCGGCCCTCAACTCTCCTCCTCCACTCCGGCCCTCAACTCTCCTCCTCCACTCCGGCCCTCAACTCTCCTCCTCTCCTCCACTCCGGCCCTCAACTCTCCTCCTCTCCGGCCCTCAACTCTCCTCCTCTCCTCCACTCCGGCCCTCAACTCTCCTCCTCCACTCCGGCCCTCAACTCTCCTCCTCTCCTCCACTCCGGCCCTCAACTCTCCTCCTCTCCTCCTCCACTCCGGCCCTCAACTCTCCTCCTCTCCTCCTCCACCTCCCATCCTTCAGCAGAAGAGGGGAGAGGAAGGGGTAGGGTGGGATGTGAGAACCCCTATTTTAGAGTGTGTGACAGTGTGCGTTTAATAGTTCTTGTGGGTACCAGCCAGAAGCCCCCTTCAGAACAGTAAAAAACAAGGAAAGTTTGAACTTGAAGGAATATTTTCTTGGTCCCTCTCTAGGTTAGGAGTTAGGGATGGTTTTAGGGTTAGGATTAGGGTTCAGGTTAGGTTTTGGGGGAATATTATGGTAAGGCCAATCATGAGGACTTTGAATGGAACTGGATTGTGAGTCCCCACAAGAACAGAATTACAAACGTGTGTGTGTGTGTGTGTGTGTGTGTGTGTGTGTGTGTGTGAGAGAGACTGAGCTGGGTCAGAAAACGCCTGGAAGTCAAGGACATGAGACATCACGCAGAGAGATAAGTACCCAGATCAAGAGGCCACAACTAGACAAGGGGGGGGGGGGGACAAGGAGAGAAAGACAAAAGAGAGAGGGACAAAGACAGACAAAAAGAAAGACAAGGAGGAAGAGAAAGATAGCGAGAGGGTGAGAGGTGAAGTGGCAGTCAGCAGTGATCCATTTGACAACTTTCAGAATCCTGGGTGTCTTTTTTTAGAGACAAATTTTAATCAGATTTCCACTGACGGTCTGGGGAAAATTAATTGGACAGAAATGGGAGCGTATTAAAGTCACAGTGCTCACTGTGAGAGGACCAGCATGGAAAGAGAGAAAAAAGAGAGGGGCGAGAAAGAAGGAGAAAGTTCATGAGAGACAGAGGAGAGAGAGACAGACGAGACTGGGGGTAAAGACATGACCTGCTGCTACACCTGTCATCATCTCAAAGCAACAGCTTTAAACAACGCCCTGTAAATCCAAATAAACGAATTATACTAGAGCTAAGAGTCCATTCTGAGGGGGGGGGGGAGTATATGTTAGAGGATAGAAATGAGAATGAGGTCCAGCCTGAGCCTGGGTTCAGATAGGGATCCCAGCCACAGCTCAGTCTGCTACTGCGCTGCTACAGGCCTTCCACCACACACACACACAGCAAGGTTGAATCCATGCAGCCCTTGTGGGTGAGTGGGTAACCTCATTTGGCTGTAGAATGTTTTGGCTTCCCTCTCTCCCTCCCTCACACACACACACACACGTCCCACTTTCACAAGGCTGCAATCGTTACATTTCTTTTTTTAGGAAAAGCCCTTTAGTTCCGACCCAAACTAGCAGAGGCTGTCGTGTGTGTGAGCGTGCCGTGTGTGTCCAAACATCGTCTGGATTGCAGTGCTCATTGAATACATTTAAAAAATAATTAAACATGGTCAAAAGAATAATAACACCTCTGCTGTGATGTGGGTCACTGTGAAAGGAGCTGAGAGAGAGAGAGAAAGAGAGAGACAACGAGAGAGAGAGAGAGAGAGACAACGAGAGAGACAACGAGAGAGAGAGAGACAACGAGAGAGAGAGAGAGAGAGAGAGAGAGAGAGAGAGACAACGAGAGAGAGAGAGAGAGAGAGAGAGAGAGAGAGAGAGAGAGAGAGAGAGAGAGAGAGAGCTTTGAGGGATGGAGATTGGACTCAAACAGACCCCTGTGTTGAAGACAAACACAATGACAGGTAACCCAGAGATCTCCCTACCACGGCCATCTCTGCAAGGGCTGCCATAGTGGACCGGGGCCTCACACAAACACTACAGCCCTCCTGCTCACAAGCTCAGAGCTGGGATGCCTTTCATGACTCATCTTCCCCAGGAGAAGAGAGATAGGGGAGGAGGCAAAAAATCTGGATTCACCCCAGGGCCTGTGATAACCTAGATACTTTCTAACTTGAATATGCTAAATACATTTTACATAGCTTTCCCTGTGTGTTTGCAGACCTGGGGTTGTACAGAGTTGGGGGGAGTCCTTGCTTCCTTATGGCTGGCCTCTATGGTCACCTCAGCTCCTGCTAGCATGTCTTTATGTTACCTCAGCTCCTGCTAGCATCAGCTAGCATGTCTATGTTACCTCAGCTCATGCTAGCATGTCTATGTTACCTCAACTCATGCTAGCATCAGCAAGCATGTCTATCAACTCAGCTCCTGCTAGCATGTCTTTATGTTACCTCAGCTCATGCTAGCATCAGCTAGCATGTCTATGTTACCTCAGCTCCTGCTAGCATGTCTTTATGTTGCTAGCATCAGCTAGCATGTCTATGTCACCTCAGCTCCTGCTAGCATGTCTTTATGTTACCTCAGCTCCTTCTAGCATCAGCTAGCATGTCTATGTTAGCTCAGCTCCTGCTAGCATCAGCAAGCATCTCTATGTTACCTCAGCTCCTGCTAGCATCAGCAAGCATGTCTATGTTACCTCAGCTCATGCTAGCATCAGCAAGCATGTCTATGTTACCTCAGCTCATGCTAGCATCAGCAAGCATGTCTGTTACCTTGGCTCATGCTAGCATCAGCAAGCATGTCTGTTACCTCAGCTCATGCTAGCATCAGCAAGCATGTCTATGTTACCTCAGCTCATGCTAGCATCAGCAAGCATGTCTATGTTACCTCAGCTCATGCTAGCATCAGCTAGCAAGCAGAGACACTGGGAAAACAAACCATACACACACAGCCACACTGATCAGCTAGCCTACTTTTTAGTAGTCTGTGTGTGCCTGACTGTGTGTGTTGGGATGATAGAAAGGCAAAGGGCAAAAGTTCATCTGTTCACATACTTGTCTCAGTCTGTGGGCGCGCACACACACAGTCAACAACAAGGAACCTCAGGGCCGAGTGAACACAATTAGAACTAGAGAGGGTACAATTTCTGGGGAAATTGTAGGGTGTGCTTGCTTGCGTCGGTTGCACAGGGGTCCGTTTTTGAATGACATTTTTACAACTGATATTTCTGTATATTTTATATAAAAATGCATAGGGCCTACTTATTATTTATAGAGATTACATAGATTTTGCTGCTCCGTTACAACTCAAAACACGAGTAAAGTGTATAATGAAATATGATGTCTTGTCATTTCCCCTGCAAGAGGCAGCCTCATAGCTGAATCAAAACGAATAAATTTGGCAGACCGGTCTAAAAATTGACCTAATCTCTATGACTTAAAACGTCCTTTTAAGTTTTCCCTTCTCATGATATTTTCAGGCATTTAGCCTACCGCATTCATTCATAATAAAGAACCCCCTTTGAAGATAATTCTACGACGTTACCGGCAGTAGAAGATGGAATCGCGATTCAAACAGTACCATCTTCTAACTGAAAATATGCCCCCAAAACGTAAATAAGCTTGACATTTATTTAGTGGAAAATCGCTCATTCATAAAAAGCTCACTGGTAGCGATCATTGTCAGTAACAACGCAAAATGCGATATAGCCCTGTGTGGAGAAACTGCCCCGGTAAATTCTACTACAGTACACTAGACTACTGCTGTGTTCGTCTTGGTAGTGATTGCGCTGGTTGAATTCGATTGAACGTTCCGTTGTACGGTTTAGGCTGAAATTAATTATTTTCATGAACAGATTGACAAAGTTTAGGCCGTGGCAATGAAGTTCAGGTTAGTATTCAGATAGTTTCACCACCTATTGAAAGACTTTTGATTTAAGTAAGGGGAGTGCCGAACATGTTCTGTCGCCGTTTGACTTCCTAAACAGCTGTGTACTGTAGATGTTTTTGTAGTGTCTCGCGTAAGCTACAGCGTTGCAGTGAGCAACACTGGTTTGAAACCACAGGTAATGATAATTTCACCAACAAATCGTTTACTTGTAATGTAATGTCATAATAAATCCTACAACGAAAATGTATTTGTGAGGAATGTTTATTTTAACGATTGAAAACAGATGCATCATAGACCACAGTAGTATGTGTTGCCCGGGCAACAGAGGCTAATGTCATGCTAATGCTTCAGTGAAATAGTAGACTACCGTTTCCGAAAGTAGATGTGGGCCTACTTCCTTAATAATATCAGCTAATATTGTACATTACATTTCACAATTGTGTTTCCCATCACAAAGTAAAATGAGTAAATAGTTATCACCCTGGCCTCTTTGCTTGTGGCGTTTCTGCAGCTGCCTTGCAGTAAAGCTATAGTTAGCCTAGCTATCCCCCAAGTTAACAGATGCGAAACGAATGTTCTGCTACAGGTAGTCACGCGTGTTTTCGTGACGTTAGTGACGTAGTGACGTTAGTAACGTCAGTGACTGTGGTTAGCAAATTAGCCACCGTTAGCTTCACTTTTCGCCACAAAAACTTAACTTCAGCCTAAACCATGCAACGGAACGTAAATAAAAATACAAGCAACTCAATCGCTACCAAGACGAAACTTTTGACACCTAGGTTGTCTATGTAGGCCAAATATTGACAAAGATTTAGGGGGGCAAAAATAAATAATAATAATAAATATATATGTGAGAGAACAAAGGTTGTGCTCTCGCCGAAGGCTTGAGCACACCCAACTATAACGATGAACAGAAAAAGACTGGAGGCATAGAGAGCAAGAGAGTGATAGCGAGAGAAAGAAAGAGACAGAAAGACAGGCTGACTGAGCTGGAAGAAACAAGCCAACGCTACAAAACATGGTATCCGTGGACCTTCTCCCCTGCTAGGGAGTCAGGTGGCTGAGCGGTTAGGGAATTGGGCTAGTAATCAGAAGGTTGCCGGTTCAATTCTCGTCTGTGCCAAATGACGACGTGTCCTTGGGCAAGGCACTTCACCCTACTTGCCTCAGGGGAAATGTCCCTGTACTTACTCTAAGTCGCTCTGGATAAGAGCGTCTGCTAAATGACTAAATGCAAACGTGTCTGGGACGTGGACGCTCCTCCTCGTGGTTTCTGGAAGCTTCTCAAACACGAATGAAGCTCGTCGTGACGACGTCTCTCAGCTCTGCACACTGGTGTGGCGCTCAGCCAAACGCGCTCTGACAATGCCACACTGGTTCCATGCTCACTGCCTCCTCACCCGGACGCTAACAGAGGCCACACAGGACTGTTAGCATATTTTTAACAGAATCCTGACATATTTTATAATCTGCTATCGTCACTCGATAGCCTACACTACATTATCGGGCCACAACAGTGGGATCACACGTGTGTACACACACACACACACACACACACACACACACACACACACACACACACACACAGCACAGGTTTATTCAGTTCAGATGAGGCATCAGAAATCCTCCTATTGAAATTTAAAAAAATCGGTTTAGTCAGGCACACCTCCTGTGTGACTCACCATGGTGGTCATAAGGGTCTTGGAGGACGGTCATTTGGTTAATCTGAGGTTACCCCGAGTTTAATCTGAGGATGATTGTCCTGAACATGAGGACTGATTTGCAGGTCTAGAGGTCATGGGTCAGGTCAGGCTAATTTCGTTTTACACACCAAGACGGGCTCAACACGCCTCGAGGGAAAATCCTTAAACGAAAGAGTATATTTTTAGGCTAAATAGTAGAACCAGGTTGAACAGAGGAACCAGGCTACACAGTGGAACCAGGCTAAACAGTGGAACCCTCATCGACAGAACAATATATTCCTGGCTTGGTCTACGACTATCAATTCGGTGCAGCATTGATTTCTGACTGGGCAGTCAAACACGCTCCCACACACTCTCTTCAAAGAGGAGTCTGTCTACATGGTGAGTAGGAGGGATGACAGCAGTATGATAAGAGCCCACGTGACAGTGTGGATTAACTCTGATTTACTGCCACTGTGTCAGGCTGCAGCCAGCACATCCCTGTGCAGGCTCTGACAACCCTCATATGCACTGTTCATGCGTGCGTGTTGCCCTTTGTGTCTGTATGTGTGTGTGTGTGTAAGCATCTGTATGGGTGTGTGTCTGTATGTGTGTGTACGCAGTGTATATTGCTCTGTGTGTCCTTTAATAGGTGTGTGTGTGTGTGTGTGTGCACAGGCCTCTGACACCCCAGTCTGTGGTGATCCATCTCTTTTGGCTGGTGTGTCACTTGGTCTGTTAGCCTGTCTGCCAGGACCATGCAATATGCATGACTCTTGCGTCTGTGTGTTTCCCCTGAGTGTGACGTGTGTGTCTTTATGAACCGGTCATCAATTCAGGGTCAGGGCACGCATGCACTCTGCTGTTCAAACACACACACACACACACACACATGTTACGACACTTTGTCAGTGGTAGCACATACTAAGTGATCTACTTCCAGTCATGTATGTGCATGTTGAGAAGTGGGGGAAGGGAAGGGGGAGGGGGGGGGGGGTAGAGCTGATAGGGGGAAGGAGCAGCTCCAAAGCCCAACAGGATTTTCCAATCAAGAGCAGCAGATTAATAGCACTCCGCTCGCATGTTCTGCAGAGACGGGTCGGCCTGGTCCGGTCCGGGACACGCAACGCAGGCTAGGGGAGGGTTTTGCCATCAAATATTAAAGAAGGGCAAATTACCACCCAGGCTCACGTTAGACTGGTGTGTGGAGTCACGCCTGCTTCTACCGGATTCCCCCCACGGGATCTTGCGTATTCTCGCGTGATCTCGAGTTTCGGCCGTGTGAGCTGGGGTTGAGGTTGGAGATGTGGAACTGACCTGGGTTGTGTCGTTAATAGTCCATCCTGAAATCCTTTCCTCTGACCTTCCCTAATGTGTGGACTGGTTAGCTGTAGCCATGGTCTCGTATAACTCGGATGCAGCGCCAACCGCAAATTTCATTCCCGTTAATTCCTTCGAACCGACAGAGGGGCGGCCTCAGAGGGATTGAGTTTCTCTCTCCCCCTCTTCCCTGGTTCTTGGAACAGCGGCGGTGATGTCACCATCCAGCCAGACTCCGCCCCTTCGAGGGGAGGCTGTGGGTGACAGCGTATTCAGGAGCCAGCCAGCCAATCACAGGGGAGGCCCTAACTTGAGCCCAGCGCCAGAGAGCGCCTTGGAAAGGGAGACTCGATTTCAACTCCCTCAAACAAAACAACGGAGAGTCAGGGATGGGGATAGAGACTGAGGGCTGGAGAACGAAGGAGAGCGAGAAATAGGAGAGAAAACAATAGAAAGACAGGGAGAGAGAGAAAAACCCAGAAAGGAAACAGCATCTAGGCCACTGAGTCATTTCCCTCGTGAGCATCTCTCTTCCTTTTTCTGTTTTTTTTCTTTTTCCACATTAGAAACTGACAGCATAAATTATGTACATGATCACTGGAGTTTACATGGAGCGTGGAGGGCCCATGGGTTTAGGCTGGGATTTCAGCTTTTATCCCTGTAAAGTCTGCCCGCAATTAATTTGGGAATTAATTCAGGCTCAGAACTCTCCCTCCCTCCCCCACACACAGTTTCATCCTCTCAATTTAAACACCCCTCGACCCCGCTCCCAACCAATGGAGAAAAAATAAATGAAATCACTACCAGGCTTGTGGTGTGAAATTGACATATTTCCACCAATTTCCCTAGTTATATTTTCCAGGTAACACCTTGGAGTGCTGTGGTGTTGATAACGTGGCTAGGGTTGTGTCTGGGGTTACTGGTGGAGCTGACCTGTGTCTGGAGGTGATGGTGTTGATAACGTGGCTAGGGCTGGGTCTGGGTGGTGGAGCTGACTTGTGTCTGGGTTACTGGTGGAGCTGACCTGTGTCTGGAGGTGATGGTGTTGATAACGTGGCTAGGGCTGGGTCTGGGTGGTGGAGCTGACTTGTGTCTGGGGTTACTGGTGGAGCTGACCTGTCTGGAGGTGATGGTGTTGATAACGTGGCTAGGGCTGGGTCTGGAGGTGATGGTGTTGATAACGTGGCTAGGGCTGGGTCTGGCTGGTGGAGCTGACTTGTGTCTGGAGGTGATGGTGTTGATAACGTGGCTTGGGCTGGCTGGTGGAGCTGATGATAGTGTGAGCTGATATCCCAGCCTGTGAGGTTAATGTCTTGTCCTGTTATGGTGAGGTCCATTACATAAAGAATCAATACACTCCAATAACAGAACGCTATCTCAGCATCAAACCTTTAAGCCCCGGGCAATGAATTATTTACAGATTCTTTTCAATTATTAGCAGCCACACACGCCTACACAAATACTGTATGGTCTGACTGATAGGACTGTACCCAGAGCAGGACATGGACCAGTCCTCTCCACTCTTCTGCAGCTGTCAGACACTTTATCACATCACCTCACAGAGTGGCATCGTAATTCGTCTGCATGCCATGTGTGTGTGTGTGTGTGTCTGCAGCCTGAGGCCCAATGTACAGCGATGGTTCGGAGTCTGACTGAACACAGTCGTATTAGACACTCATCCCTGAGTCATCGCTCAGTGTGTGTGTGTGTGTGTAGACCCCATCATGAGCGTCTGGCAGTGACAAGCCATCGTTGTGGCGGCTGGTTGACTGTACAGGAGGACATTGCTGTCATGGCCTCCCTGTCTCTAATCTCCGTATCTCTTATGTTGGACATTCATTATTTAATGGCTGAATCATTTTTGCTGGCAAACATTGCCTGGAAAAAGAAAAAAAAAAAACACCCCCATAAATTAGTAACACGAACACTTTACAATGCGCGTGCAGAGCACAAATACATCTAGAGGTAGAAAAGGGGGGGGGGGGGGAGGGAGAGACGGAGACAAAAGGAACCGTGCTCATGTTTATCTCCACCATATGAATCTAGTCTAGTGATTCCTTCACAGCGGGGGCTTCCGTGTTGTGTACTATATAATATGCTGTGTATTATTCTGTGTACTGTAGTCTGCTGTGTGACTCAGTCTGCACTAACCACCGGCAGCGCCAAGGATACAGGACCGTTGCCACGGCAACCGTCCCGTCACAACAGGAAGTGGCGGCTGGGTGGCCGTCACCCATGGCGCCGGACACGGACCTGTAGGAGGGCGTGTCACGGTCAGGGTTTCGACCCCATAAGGTCAGGGCTCGACCTCCAGCCTTCAGCTCATAGGTCGTCTCGTCCGAGCAGAGCTGCACATCTGTTTGAGACTGACGTGTGTGTGACATTTGCGTGAGTAAGAGAGGGGGAGGGGGTGGAGGGAGGGAGGGAGAGAGACATACAGAAAGGGAAGGATGGGGGGAGAGAGGATGGCACAGTTTTCAGCGAGTCTCAGTTTAATTGGAGTACTGTTCAGTTCAACCCCAGGCTGTCTCTTCATAGAGGCGTACAGAAAGCCAGGCAGCACGCACTATTAAGCAAGAACAAGAACCCCACAACTACCGAGTGGGATCCACGTTTCTCTGTTTCCTTATGGACCGTCGGGATGTTCATTCACTGGCAGCGCAGACACCTCTGAAGAACCAGAGACTCAGGTCACGGAAGTAAAGATGGTACACAACAGGACCAGAACCGTCACCATGACAGGACCAGAACTGTCACCATGATAGCACCAGAACAGTTACCATGACAGTCCAGTAAGCAGGGCTCAAAACTGTCCACTCCTACCACAGACACACACACACACACACACACATTTCAAACGTCAACCTTGATGGTGTCATGCATAAAAAGATGAAATCTCTCTCTCTCACAGCTTGAACACTGAGAGAAAAGAGAGACTTAAATAAAAATCAAGTTTAGCCTTCAGATTCACTGCTGGCTAACGAGAGCACGGACCAATCTCCCCCTGTGCAATCTCCACTTGACCCAATGGAGGCTGTCCAGTGACAGCTTCCAGCCCAGGCTTGGGTCTGGTGAACCATGACACTGCTCTGGGCTGAGAGAGTGTGTGAGTGTGTGTGTGCGCGTGCCGTGGTGTGTGTGTGTGTGTGCGTGTGCCGTGGCAGATGAAAGAGCTCCCCAGCTTGCTGACGTCAGGTCCTCATGTAGCCGACAAGCATGGCTAGCTCCTCGCTCGCTCGCTAGATTAGGAATCTGACATCATCCACTTGTGGTGCAGATGGAAAGAGCAGGATGGAGAGAAAGATGGACCTGGAAAGAGAGAGAGGTGGATGGAGCTGGATAGAGTTGTTTAGACAGAGAGAAGGGGAGCGCTGGATAGGGAGAGAGGAAAGCGAGAGAGAGGGAGAGGGTGGAGCTGCCTTCCGAGAGGACCTCGCTAGTTCCCAGCGCTCCGTGTGGCGCTCTCCTCCATCTCAGCCATCCCACTGGTGAATTATGCATCGGAGAGACACTTTAAAGAACGGACGCCGGTTAAAGCGGGCGTGGGGGACGGGTCTTCGCCGCACGGCGCCAGCGATGTGGAGCGGAGGGGGGGGGGGACGGGGTAGGCTGCTGGCGGGCCGAGGGGGGGGGGGAGGAGAGCCAAAAATAGCCCTCCGTGGAGGCGCGGCGCATTACCTCACCACACACTGGCATCAGCAAACCTGTCCGTCACAATCACCCTCTCCGCCAGCCATACACACGCCATGACACACACGCCTCGCTGTGCCACACACTCCTCAGTTGGTTTGTCTAGCCTTGGGAATCCTCCCAGCATAGGCTCATGCTACATACATGACACTTCAGTGTTGAAGCAGCCCTAGGCTGCAGCAGGACATGAGGGTGTATAAATACACCAGTCCTGGTCTGCCTCAACAGGCCTGGGCCCTGACAGGGGGAAGCCTTCAGCCAGGATGGTGTTGATGATGGGGGTGGAGGTGATGGGGGTGGAGGTGATGATGGTGATTGATGGGGGTGGTGGAGGTGATGTTAGCGAGGATGGTGGAGGTGATGATAGTGAGGATGGTGGAGGTGTTTGTGGTGGTGATTTTGATGATGGTGATAGTAAGAGAGAGCGAGAGAGAGGCGCTTGCAGCTTTCGTGCTAAGCAGCCTTGGACAGATGGGCAGCAGAGAGAATGGTGGGGCTGGATGTGAGGGGGCGGAGGGGGGTGGTTGTGCGAGGGCGGGGAAAGGCCCTCACTCATGGTCGCAGCTGCACTGCGGAGCGTAGAGAATGCGAAGGCAGCGTACAACCGCAGGGCTGTAATTAAGGTCGTCCTGACAAGAATGCCTCCGTCATGGTGGAGGAGGAAGGGGGGGCGGGAGGTCTGTGAGACAGCATGGAGAGAAGCCTGCGAGATTCCACCAGCAACACTTTGGATCTGTACGCTTTTGTCACATGGAATCCTGGGATACCAGCGAGGGGCCAGACAGTCCCTTGACTGGGACAGGAGACCAGGTGTTGAGGGGAAGAAAAGAAAATATCCTTCATTAGGTCAGCTAATGGCGCAAATGGGTCAGCACATGTGCAGCCTGACTGGGAGAGAAGCCACCATGGCTGCTCTGGTCAGACTGATGAAACTCTCTGCTGCCGACAGCTGTACCCTGCTGTACCCCCCCCCCCCCCCCTACCCCCACATCTCAAAGCTCCAAGTCTTCTGATTAAACTGGGCAGTCCCCAGGAGAGAGAGATTGAGGGGAGGGGGTTCTCACTGGGAAGGCATTAGCCACAGACATGTGCTCTTTTGGGAGACTTGAACCTGGTGGAACTTGAGACCCTGTGAGTCGACCCTGGTGCAGCTTGTGGGCCATGTGTGCCATGACTCCCTACGTGGTCATGTACAGGGTGGAAGGAGCCCAGCTTCCTCCAGACAGGGAGGAGCAGAGAGGGAGGCCAAGGAGACTAGGGGAGACTAGGGGAGGCCAGGAAGAACAGGGGAGGCCAGGAAGAACAGGGGAGGCCATGGGAGACCAGGAAAAACAGGGGAGGCCATCCTCAGGCCCTGCCCCAGCCTCCAGGCCTCACTGGAACAGCAGACTGCATTAAGGAAGCGCGAAGAACAGCTGATGCATGAAACACGCTTTGAAAAAAATCCTGCTGTTTTTCCGCACAAACACACACACACACACACACACACCTTTGACTGGGCTGACGGGAAAGCGGTTGTCTGGGCACAAGCGCTGCATTGACAGCAGTGAGGTGACCCTGAGCGGCACTCGATGTGAACAGAGCTGTCTATTGTCAGGGCCGGCTTGGTGGGGATGTGGTCAATAAGGCTAATTAAATATGGTTGCTGCTGCTGTGTGTGCAGTAATCCCGTTAGGAGAAACATCTGCGGTAAGGTTCTCTCACCAGGTTCACAGGACCAACCCTCGCTATGGCCCAGAAGCCTTACGTCCACAGAGATCAGCATTAAAACGGCACACATGACTGCATCTCGCCAGAGACACAGGAAGAAGAGGAAAAAAAAGCAAAGGGCGTAATTCTACTCGTCATCCAAGAAGGCATTCTTATATTAGACATGCTAAACCAGATCACTGCAGAACATTACGCCTGACAGCCACGCTTTAATATTTGATGCGCTTTGCTACCGTGGCATAAACAGCCAAACTGCTGCAGCGCCGCGGCTAAACTGACAATCTCAAGGTGTGTGTGTGTGTGTGTTTTTTTTTTAACAGAAGTCGAGCGTCTCTCACGTGGAAGAGAGAGAAGGGGGAGGGGGAAGACGAGGAGAGGGGAAGTTCAGCGTGTTTCCGCTTGTGGGGAGCTGTCAGGGGAAGAGGGGGTGTTGGTGGGGGGGAGGTAGAGAGGGAGGGAGGGCTGATAGCTCAGCCACCTTCCACAGGTTAGCCCCTCTGCCACCGACGCCCGAGAGCCAGCCGGGATCCGCTCGCCCTGGGAGTGGAGGACGCCGTGGAGGACGCGGCGGCGGCGGCAGCAGCTGGTGAACCATTCACACGTCTGGACCGCGACTGGAACCTGGCATCGGGAGGCGGTGCTGTAACGACCCTAGCAGGCCTCCGCGCACACAGCCTCCTCACGCACACAACTGCAACCCCACATGCCGGTCACCAGGGCCCCTTGACGCTGCAACCGGGTAAACTCGTTTGTGTTGACCTCTCCGTGTAGCCCAGACCCGAGGTGAAGGAGGGGACGGGGGGAGGGTGTCAGGTGACATCCAGGACGGAGGAAGCCATCCTCCGGTGCCCCCGGTCGGAGCTGCTAATTAGAAAGACAGGGGTCTGACCAGGACAAGAGCTGGCCTTTCCCGCCCTCCGATCGCCATTAAAATGTTTATCGTTATGCCATTTGTTGTTATGTTTAATGTGTATTCAAATGAGCCTGTTTGGGATGGCACCCTGGACGAGAGTGCCTGCGTTAATCCGCCTCAGGCAGGAGCAACGCAGTCGGCAAAAGGAGAGAAAAAGAAAAGATCAGAATTGGAATCGGGAACCATCCAGAACATGAGGTGCAGGGGGTCCCTGAGGACACCAGGGTTTAGAACCACTGGTCTACTACAAGCGATTGTGGGGTCTTTGTGCCTTGTCCTTGGGCCTGGGGAACACGCGTCTGGGCAGGACTGCTAGCTCTGGGGGAGGTTATGGCCCAGTAGGAGCAGACACTACAGAATACATCCTCTTCCTGCTGCCCTGCGATGGCTGACATCCTAAACACAGAGGACCTTGGGAGGAGAGCAAGACAGCGTGGGGCGAGAGAGGCCCAGCAGCAGCAGGAGAGCTCCCTCTCTCCTCTGATTTCTGAAAACTTTCTTCACATTCAGATTATCCAAAGCCTTTTCTACAGAGCAGTCAGTGTGTAGTGATTAAGCCTGTTGCCAGGATTTTAAACCTCCTCTCTGAAGTCTCAAAGTCTCAAGCCTGTGAGCTTCCGCTGCCTCGCTTTCTGCCTCCATGGGGGGGGGGGGGGTTGAGATTGGCCTGTCTGCCTCAGCTGCCTCTGACTGCCACTTGTCAGGAGCAGCTGATGTGGTTCCACCTCACAAAAGCACTCGCACTCCCTCACTCTGCCCTGCCCTGCCTCACTCCACCAGGCTGCCCTGCCTCACACTCAATCAGGGGCTGGCTGCTCAGTCACCCTTATGCTCCATCTGGAAGAACTCTGACAGAAAGCGCTGGACCATCAGTCCCGTTTACCGATTCCTACACATGTACAACAGAGCCTACTGCATTACCCAGACACCCCGGCTCATGCTTTTAGCTCGCATTAGTGACCTCACATCTGTGGGAGAAAGAAGAGTCCGGGGAGAACGACACCGGATGTAGGCATGGCATCTACACAATCAGTACAGCAGGCGTTCAGTTGAGTTTCAACCCACTCCTACCCCTCCCCCTCTCTTGCATGCACACACACACAGACCCGCACGCGCGCACACACACAGTGCTTTTTCAGCCTATACTTTCCCAGTGGAATGATGCTAAACATTATCTTGATACAATAAACATCAAATTGCCCTAGATAACAGCATTACCCGCAAGACAGAGGACAGACAGTTTTATGGAGCAGTGCTCTAATATCACTTTCAGTTCCACGTCCTGCTCTCGGTGTGTGACAGGGCAGGTGTGGAGCTTGATGCTGTCACCACTGTGCCTAGCAGAGACCTGTTACGTTCTCGTATAGGCACACTGAAAATGTGGACTGCACACATTCTACAGCACCTGATCGTTAACAACACGTTCACACTGGTACAACGGCTGGATAAAACGGTAACGGTGACAAAGAAGGAAAATGGATCAAAAGCCAGCTCTCTCGCAGCTCTCACTCATGCGCTTTACACACGGGGATGACATCATGTTGGGTCAATTTAGGTTTTGGTGCCGTTCAGCTGGCTATCTCCATCTGCACGCCGCCTCGCTCAGACGTTACAAGCGGACACGGCTTGTAAAACGAAACAAAGCACAGCCTTTGCCAGAAATCGCTGTGAACATGTAATGGAAAATCGAATATAATGCATTATCATTTCACTGTGAGATAGATGCGAAGCTCCGAGCTCAACAAACGCAGAGACAATAAGGATTATTCCTATGGTTGTCAGTAGCTACAACAATTGCATTTAACTAAGCTGGGGGAAATTCCCATTTGCAATCTAACAGTGTCTTTGCGAAAAAACGTTCCTTACTGATGTGACCCACATTAAAAAGACAGTTGGTCGAAGCGTCTCATCCGCAACAATGTATCATCCACTAATGAAAGCAGCAAGACTACAAGCACCCACAAACTAGACATCCTGTTACGTTGACGCTCCAGATGGACTCTACCGAGTTATCTTTCGGAGCAAAATTAAAACAGTCAGCAACTGAATCGGGATTTAGTATTCGGAGCCACTGTAGCTGTCCAACAAACATTTATTAGCCTTCCGTTCACCAAGCAAGTATTTTTTCCGCAACATTAGAAACTGACGTTTGTTCAAAATCCACTCACCCACAAGATCAGTTCCTTTGAAACACGTCCTTATGGTTTGCAATGGTCGCATCGATCCAAATACTTAAAGCAAGTGTGAACGATGTCAGTCCAGTCCACATAAAACAATGGAAGGAATTAATGCGAGCAGATGTAGCCAACGGGACAATTATTTAGCTTCAGTTCTACTACGCACTTAATTATCTTTTCGCCGCGTCTGAGTGACGTTGAGACAACAAGCGTTCAAGTCAACTTAACCGACCCCATGTCTAAAATGAAAAATGAATTAGTGGCAACTCGATAATTAACGCTAAATGGTTACACATGGTGCAGTCGACACCGCTTGCTAGCTTTGGACTAAAGTGAGACGATGGTTGGACGACAGCCGGCTTCTATAAGGAAGTCACTATCACGAAGCAAGCATTTCACAACTACCCCAAAATAAATACATATTGTAGTAGTATCTTAACGAAACACTGACCACTGAACGTATTGCTGGAGAAATCCACGCTTCCGTGAACATTAAGTCCAACTCCGGAGATGTCGGTGTGACTTTCAGAAGTGTTGTCAGTCAGTACTTCCTGGATGAGGGTTCGCTCCTCACCCCAGCACCAGCACAGCGCCTTGCCGCTGACAGCTCCTTCGGCAGGCGGAAACCAATTCAGATAATCTACAGTTGCAGGATGGCAAAGGACAGAAGTGACAGTGTCTGTGCTTCACCGCAAATGTTTAAAAATGCCATAATAATATGTTTTAACATCTGTGGATATATCGGCTATCGTTAACGAGTTTTATATGTAGCCTAATTGTCTACTCTTTATTTTAAGGCTCTTACATAAACATAGCCTATTTTTTTCTCTCGCGCGAATACGTTATTTTAAAAATGCATGTAGACTACTCTTGATATTCCTTTAGCCGTTGTGCTCATTAAGCAGGCAGTATATTTTGTAGTAAATGTAGCCTACGTGTTTGTGGACTAGAAGAATAGCCTACTCCCAATCGCGATGACTATATGAATGGCAGCCTACTCTTACCACAGCGCACGCAAACTCATGACAAAAACTACTTTCTGATTTAAACTAAAACACTCCTGTCCTCTGGTGTTTTATCTGGGTATTACAACACCAATAACCAATGCAAGGCACCTGTGGCTATTGTGAAAGGGCCCTAATCTTTTACTGGGAAATGACAGGACTGCGCAACATTATTGTCTTGGTGTGACACAAGGGTGAGTGGCAGGCAGACCGTATCGCATACGCAGGTCTGCCCACTTTATTGTTAATATGGACCAGGTGGACAGAACCATAGATATAAAGCCTTTATATATATATATATATCTATGGACAGAACGACAGTCGGCAGACGGGGAATGCGTAATACTGTCAGGATACGTATGGTTATAGACTCACAGAAACCAACTGTATGAAACTACATAGCGTGCTTGACTTTACAAACATTTACCTTTTCAAACTTTAAAGCGCTAACCCACAGTCCATTTTATGAATTTGTCTAGTCACATTTGACATAAATAGTAAACAAGTGAGCAAAACCGCGAAATATGTCCTGCTCCCTTTAGACTTACAACGCATGCCTGTTTGGAAAAATAATCTAAAATGTGATGATCTCTGTTATTATCAGTCATTGTCTGTGAATTCGGAAACTTATCGATTCTAACCATTATATATAGTTGCGTTTTGCTCTTAAATGTTTTCCTAAAGTAGTTTAGCAAATGTATTCATTCCCTTTTTTTAGTCAGGCGCACAATCTGCTTTTTCTGTAAGAGCCGTGGGTCTTTACAATTGTAGGCGCTGTTTTGTTCCGACCTGCCTATTCTATATCGATTGTTTATTTAGTGTTTGTTTACATTTTCAAGCCATATAATGGCTTCTACTTTACTATCACCAATGGTAGATTATTACAACGATGAAGAGGAGCTCGATAGTGTGGGCGACGATGATGATCGGAGCTTCAGGGGAAGAGACTCCGAAGAAGGTAGGCTAGACTAACGTTATTAGCGTTATGAGCTAGCTGCTACTGTAACGCTAATACGAATAGCAAGCTAGTTTTTTTTCAGTCTTCAGTCAAACAATTCCATGGAACAAAACATTTCATTCCGTTCGCCAGTGTTCAACTAGCTCCCACTCAATACAGTATGACTAGCGCAACAAAAACGACAACACATGCTGAAATTGCACGGATTCTAGACGTTTTAAAAGCGTGCAGCAGTACTAGCTAAATTTCTTACTATGTTGATGCATCGAATTATTACTTTAGCTAGCCAGCTAGTCTACGTACTGTAGTGCTAACGAGTTGTTGTGGTGGTTGTGCTACTTTGATGATGGTAGCAGAGTGTATTACTTTTTACTTCGCGAACCTTTGGTTCAGTCGCAAATAAAAGCTTTACTGTACCGTTGCACACACACGGCTCGTCGTGGGAGCTCAGTGGGCTAGCTAATAGTCTACTCACTCAGTTAGTACCTGCTTGTCGATACGCAAGAGGGGAGGAGTTCACTGTTTGCATAATCGTCACTTTTTAACAACGTTAGCCAGCTTGCTTGATGTCACTGGTGGAGGGGTTAGCCATCACATCGTCCTTGCTTGGTGATCCTGTGCAAATATATACTAGTATTACTAGCCTGCCGTGTTGAGTCTTAAGTTTTATCTATAACTAGCTAGGTTTAGTAATCGTTAGGTCATGTATACATAGAAGTTACGTTTGCCAGGGCAGTGTCGGTAAGAACAGTCAAATGCCATTGAAAGTTCACATTAGCCGAAGTCTTAGTTGCTGTCCTACACTACAGCTGTTAATTCCAAATGGCATCTGATTTATACTAGTCTAGATCACATTAGGAAAGTTGGCTAGCCTAGTTTCTTACAAACTGCATAAATGCCGAGGTCACTAGCTAGGGCTAGCAGCTAGTTGACCAGCAATTTTCCACTTGGTGTTAAGGGCGGCTAGATAGCTTAGTCTTCAAATGTGTATTACAAGTTTTACATAGGTATAAGACTTCTGATCTCAGCTGACATGTTGGTTAAGGCCGGGGCATTTCGCATACTTTGCTAGCTAGCTACTGACAGGTCACCGGCGACGGAACATTGCATTTTTTTTTGGTTTAATCCACGAGACGAGTGTCTATCTAAGGGAGTTTTACTGACGTTGATACGGTAGCAAAGGTTTAGGGTTAGATCCATTTTGACATTAGGTTGCCAAGTCTCTTCTGCGTTGTATTCGTGGATCTTTATTTTTGCAAGCTAAGTCGCTAGCTGCTAACGTTGGTTAAACTGCTCGACAGCTGGCTACTAGCTAGCTAGCTTGTACAGTAGTGTGACTGGTCACCATGCGGCAAATGCACGGCACTCAAGGTAATGACCGCATCATTAAATTGTTAATAGGTTGTCAATAACAAGCTAGAGCTGTTACGAACTAAAGACAGCAATATATTGGCTTGCTTAGTGTCTTATGGTATCTATTTGCTCGCCAGGCTTGTGTAATTATTATTGGTAATGGTATGAAGGCAAACTTTTCTATCATGATTTAGGTGTGACTTGCTAGCTGGTCACCTTGCTTAAATCAGAGCTGTGTCGGTGCTTAAGTCACGGGATCTTACGTGGCCCCCCCAGTCACATAATTACTTCTAGCCAGTAGTATAAACTATTTTGTTGGTTGATTTAAAAATGTAATTGTTGACGTCTACTATTTCCAACTGCTTGGGAAAGTATGGTTACTCACATTGAATGTGGTGGTCTTTACATGCCCTTCTCTGAAACTTTCTTTTCTGCCTTTTCCAGACACGGAGGATGCCAGTGAAACAGACCTTGCAAAGCATGACGAGGATGACTATGTAGAAATCAAAGAACAGTGAGTGTTCACCGTCAAGGCCAGTCACGGTTATCACAAATAATGTGAACATCACGTAGACACAATTCTTAGTTTGTCTCTGAATTTGAAGAAATATTGTTCAAAATATTAGTCTAGTGATTAAACCATTATCTGTATACTTCCCCCCCCCCACCCCAGAATGTACCAAGACAAATTGGCCTCCCTGAAAAGGCAATTACAACAACTCCAAGAAGGTAGAAAAAGTAATTTCATTGCTTGTTGTGTTGCTAAAAACTTCCAAGGTATTGGTTTTGGTACAAGTTGCAGAGTTATAGTCCTAAAATGTATTCCCTCAGGCACACTACAGGAGTACCAGAAGAGAATGAAAAAGCTGGACCAACAGTACAAAGAGAGACTCCGCAACGCAGGTAAGAATGCTGTGTCATGTTTTCAAAACTAATGTTTTGTCATAGTCTCTTAATCAATGGAAGTTTTCCGTGCTAGCTTTACGTACTATTCTGTCTAGATCAAGGTCACATTCTGTATCATAGCAGTGGGTGTTTTTATGATATTTAATCAAAGGTGATTTGATGTTGGTTTGTTAAACCAGTGATATCATTAATGAATAATACTTTGTTTTTGTTGCTACAGATCTCTTCCTACAACTCGAGGTAAGTGTTATAAGGTAGTGTACCCTGGAAGTCCTTAAAGGGCACTTCCACCTTTTGTAGTCCTTCTCAAATATTGCTCTCTCTCTCTCTCTCTCTCTCTCTTTTAACCTCCACCTCCTACCCTCTCTCGCCATCTTCCCTTTCTCGGCCCCTCTGTCACAGACAGACCAGGTAGAGAGGAACTACGTCAAAGAGAAGCAGGCAGCTGTAAAAGAGTTTGACGATAAGAAGGTAGAGCTGAAGGAAAACCTCATTGCGGAGCTGGAGGAGAAGAAGAAGATGATCGAGAATGAGAAGTTAACCATGGAGCTGACAGGAGGTATGAGACCAACGGCAAGATCACAGGGCAAATCTCTAGAGCAGGAATGAAAAGAAAGAAAGAAAAAGAAACTTCAGAAGAGGAAGATTCCTTTTTCTGCCCTTAGTGGACCGGGGGGGGGGGGGGGGGTGAGATTGGAAGAAGGACTTCATCTAAGCTCCCCTGTGTATCTTAGTATAAACCAACGATCCAATTAAAATGGCTGGTTCTAAGATGCATCCGAATCTTTAAATCCGACTGCCCCTCTGAGGTGTTAGACGTTTATGCTAATAGCTCTGTTCGCAAAGCTCATCTGGGCGCTGTCAACGGCATTAGGAATGTGAACCAAGATAGCGTCATGCTAGTGGTTGCAACTCCCTCGTTTCCATCCATACACCCAAATGGGGATGTAGCGACGCAGTTGCAGCCCTCCATGACGGTTGGCTGCGACCCAGGGGGCCGTCAGCTACCTGTCCGACAGCTCATCTCTCCCGTCCTCTCCTAGACTCCATGGAGGTGAAGCCCATCATGACCAGGAAGCTGAGGAGGCGACCCAACGACCCCCTCCCCATTCCTGACAAACGGAGAAAGCCGGCGCCCGATATCCTTTGTGCGCCATTACGACCATGCGTTATCCAGATGTTGTTATCAGACATGAATTGTAGGGTGAATCCATATCAAGCGGGGGGAAAAATGTCACGAAGAAGCCTCGTCGTGTTGATGCGTACGGATGGTTTTGTTGTGCGTATGATTATCTGCAGAACAGCGCTGTCCTTAACTCCCCTCACCTCAGTTAAACTACCTGCTGACAGACGAACAGATCATGGAGGACCTGCGAACGCTCAACAAGGTGAACCCTCCTTGGCCAGCGTTCTAAGAACGCTCCTAAGAAGCTCTTAGCGTTAAGAGCTTCTTAAGGAATCTTGGAAACCCGGCCCTTCTCATTCTCTTCTCTTTTTCTTTTTTTTTTTTTAAAACAATGTAATTTCACCGGCACGTATTTTAACCGTCCTATATTTGTTCGCTTACAGCTGAAGTCGCCTAAACGTCCAGGTATGTCAGTTCCCTCCCTTTTTTTTTTTTTTCCCCCCGCAACCTTTATTTTTGTATGTTCTCTCGCCGTCACTTGTTCAAGTCCCAGGCTGAGGTGAGAGGTGTTGAGAAGGTTTTGCTTTCCTCCCCAGTGTCCCCGTCCACTCCAGAGCACCTGCCCACCACACCCATGGAGACCCCCTCACAGCGCTACGAGGCCCGCATCGAGGAGGGGAAACTGTACTACGACAAAAGATGGTACACGGTTTCATCATACCAATAGCAATGGTCAAATCCCCATGAGAGATCAGTATACATTTTTAAAGGTGTTGCAGTTCATAAACTGTCCACTAGATGGCCCCAGATACATGTAAATCCTCAGCAGGAACTAACGTTATTATTTTATGTTTGTATTTATTTGTCTTTGTCTGATATGGCTCAGATATTTTGAAAGGACTTTGTGGACTTTAACATGCTTTCGGGAGGGTTTCCAAACCAGAGAGGTACAGTAGGTTTTCTTAATCTCAGTATTGGGATTACAACATGGCCGACAGATGACCAGTATAAACGGACATGGACGGATGTGTCATTTGTTTGAACGGTAAACACCTGACCGAGCGCAGCATCTGGATGTGGAGCAGACCAGCTGACTGGTGGCTCCACCCCTTTGCTCTGTGGGGAGAGGGTGAACCATGAATAATTCCCCTTGAAGAAGAGGGACACGGCAATAATATGCTCCTGTGTGATATTACAAATTCCTCCGACTTTCGCGTAGGCTCCTATACGTTCCTGCTTCATGCCTTTCATGTGGGCGCTGAAGTGTGATAGGGAGGAAGGGGGAGAGAGACCTAAGCAGCCATGCTCACCTGCAGACTGTGTGTCACACGACTGAGGCCAAACAATGGAGGAAGTGATCCCCAACACAGCTGCAGAAAGCCTAGCCAGAGAGACCCTGTATTACACCGACTCCTCTGCCTGTCCTGGGTGTGACTGCTGACTCCCACCTAACCGGTTGCTGTTCCCTGGCCAGGTATCACAAGAGCCAGGCCATTTACCTGGAGTACACCAAGGAGAACACCAAGATCAGCTGTGTCATCAGCTCTGTGGGGACCAATGAGGTGAGCCGCACACTCTGATGTCATCATCACCTGATGTCCTTACTTCCTGTCTCCTGGCTTACACTCTTGCCTTTGACTGAATAAAGTCAAATGAATGATTGAAACTCAGATTGAACTGAAAACACTTGAAAAGCGATTTGACAGTAATGTACTATTAATGTATATATTTGCTGAGTCATGCGTACTGGGTGTATATGAACTCCTTGTTGCTCCTACCTGTGGACGGACTAATGAACCCGTTGCTCCTCCGTAGATCTGGGTGAGGAAGACGAGCGACAGTACGAAGATGAGGATCTACCTGGGGCAGTTACAGAGGGGAGCCCTCGTCATTCGCAGGAGGTCGGCAGCATAGAGGTCCCCCCCCCCCCCCCCCCCCCAAACCCCCTCTACCTGTCAAGCTACTCATCCATCCATCCCATCACAGTCTGGGTCTGACCATCCTGGCTCCTTCCATCTCCCACACCCCCTCCCCAAACATGTGCCACTCAACCACTTCCTGTTTTCTCAACCCGTCGGGAGCAGAGGATTGTCGTCATCCTCAGCCTAGCCCACCATCAAGCACAGGTGGCTGCAACTTCTCGTGCGTACGTGCGTGTTCGTCTCGTGTTGTGTTGACCTGGTTTTGTCCAGGGTTCTTCCGTGACCTACGCCAAATAACACCTCAGTCCCTACCTGCCAAACCATGTGTATCTATCTGCTATGAAGCAACCACAGGTGTGGTAGATCTTCAACACGCGTACAGCCATGTTGCTGACTCCTATCAAACAATTTGACATCTAGTAGTGCCTGGGAGGCAGAGGCTGGGACTGGGTTTGGCTGAAGTCTTATGTACACTTATCCTGGATCTGTAGTTTCTTAAACTCTGCTCTCGAGCACGTTGCTGAGTTTCATCCGTCAGCCAGTGTGTCCTGTCATCCAGCGTGTCCTGTCATCCAGCGTGTCCTGTCATCCAGCGTGTCTGTCATCCAGCGTGTCTGTCATCCAGCGTGTCTGTCATCCAGCGTGTCTGTCATCCAGTATTTCAAACTGTCATATGTTGGTCTGGTAATTTTTTTTTTTTTTTGTACTTGTGTGTGTTGAACTCTTGTTTCTTATGGAAAAAATATATAATGTATTGCATTGAACTTTTTTTTAAAGGTTTTAATTTTGTATCTGTTCTGACAGTTCATGGGTTTAGTTCACCTTTGTGGATTATCTGAACTGTGTTGCACATGGCAAACAAAAGTTAACCATTTGTTGATTTCTTGTGCGTTTCATTCAATAAAAATGTTTCTGCCTTTTGTCAATGGTTTCTAATTTCTAAAGGAGATAAAACATCTTTCACCCACGAATCATCACAATTCTTCTTAAAACACACAACATATTGATCACACCACAGAAGGCATGCATTTGTGGGTGGTGATGGACTCCTGTTTGCTGCTGTCCTAATGTCAAAACAAACAGACACATTGGTGTTGCACACTTGTCTCTACTTGCCAAGAACAATATCCATCATATATCATGCCTTATCCTGTCTTTCGTCAGCCCTGGGCTGAGAATGCTGACAGCTCATTGTCTCGCTTAACCACACGACCGTCGAATGGAGGCGATCACCGTTCGTTTGCCTCATCGCTTCAGAGTTTTGAAAGTCAAGATCCGTAATTGCTTTGTGCTTCATACAAGCCAATAAATAACAGGGGTTTGTCCGCTTGTCTTGGTTGTCACGCATTTGCTACCCAAGCGAAAGGCTGTTTATGTTGTCTATGCTAACAACAGGTTTCCGGCTTTCCTTTACATAGCTGAGCAATTCCAATTGTAATTTTCTTGCTGTTGTGATTGTGTTTGCATGCGTGAACAGAGGACAAATACTGGGTGACTTATATTTTTCAAATTCTACATCTGAGTCATGGAATAAATCAAGCAATTTCAAAAACATGAGGAAAATGTATGAATAAAATCAGATCAGTGGAAGAGAACAATTGATTTCTGATACATACCAAGACAGTATCTCATGGCACGAATAATTGCTTTGTGCTTCAAACAAGCCAATAAATAACGGGTTCGTCCGCTTGTCTGTGTTGTCGCGCGTTTGCTACCCAATCGAAAGGCTGTTTATGTTGTAATAACAGGTTTTCAGGTTATCCTTCACATAGCTAACCAGCGTGAGTGACGGCTCTCCCAGGACATTAATTGATCCCAGATCAATAACTCATCTCTGGGATTTACAGATATACCGTTGGTTGTAAGAGGCCGGTTTATAAGGGGGAGTTAACAAGATTCACATTTACATTTAAATGCTGCGTGGAGGTGTGAATGTCGATGTTGTCAGGATCAGGGTGGTCCTGGGGTCATGCAGAGGTCATCAGGTCCGATTGAAGGATGTTTTCAACCATCTGAAGGTGCATGGGACCAACTTGTCCTCCTCTTCTTCCTTCCTCATTCTCTTCCCCTCTTCTCCCCTCTCGCCCTCTTCTCCACCAACACATCCACACTTGTGTGTGTTAACATCTGTAAGTCTTGTCGCTCCTCGTGATTAGAACATCAGATCTGCAGGCCTCCTGCTGGCTGAACGACTCAACGGTTTTGATCTCACGAGAGAGAAAATGCACGACTAAGCAAGGAAAGATGTGAAGTTTTGGTGTTTCCTGCTAATGAATCCATCATGAGTCGATGCCTCATGCTTCACATCAATAGAGGAGACAGTGTGTCCAAAAATATCTGCAGACACACCCTCCTTTAAATCTCAAATCCCTACCCCTGGTACGCTTTATGTACCCTAACTCAGTTGGCTAACCAGTAGAGCATATTTCATGAAATAACTACTTCCTGGTGCTGTTTTGATGTGTGCTTGTTGCTTGAGCAAGTCACCCAGGGCATCAATAAAAATCCCTCACACTTTCAGTGTCCCAACTCTGCCTCCTGCTTTCATCCTCTGGGTAAAGCCAGCATTCGCTCCACCAACAGCGAGAGCATCAATACATGACTCCGGGAAGCGAGCAGCATTCTGCTCAACGCGGTATGAAGGGAGCGGAGTGGGCTAGAGACGACTCAGACTCGCCTGAGGTAGTGTGTCGGGTGGAGACTCGGAGAGCTCGTTTAATCGGTCTCTGGCAGGCCCACATACTTCTGTCTGGTGGGTTCAGTTTAGCGGCTAGGCTGATCGCTGCCTCTCGGATGTGAGATGCGTTAACGCACAGCGCTCAAATGCAGATAGGCCTACCATAGAAACTTTACGCAGTAATGCTTTTTATTCAAGCATTACGAGCTTGGTCATTTCCATAAGGGACAATTGGTGTGGGATCCTGTGTTTCCGTGAACATACGGAATGTTTTCCTACGTTCAATAACAGTCAACATGCTGAGCAATTCCAGTTAATTATGTAATATTTATGCTGTAGTGATTGTGTTTGCATGCGTGAACAGAGGACAAATAGCACATACTGGGTGACCTATATTTTTCAAATTCTACGTCTGAGTCATGGAATAAATCCTTATGTAAAGCAATTTCAGAAACATGAGGAAGATCTATGAATAATATCAAATCAGTGGAAGAGAACAATTGATTTCTGATACATACCAAGACAGCATTGCACAAACTGTCACGAATATATAGTATGAATAGCGAGTTTATACATTCGCTATTCTATACAGTAACCTCCCTCAGCCTAGCACAAATCCAAACATGAATACTGAAATGCAGGGGCATAGGTTTGTTTTCAAATGTGGATGGGACAACTTTAAAAAAAAGTTACATTAAATGTTCTTAGTAAAACGTGGGGGGTAGGACAATTGTTGTTGTTTTCAAAAAGTCTCTCTCTCTCTCTCTCTCTCTCTCTCTCTCTTTCTCTCTCTCTCTCCCGCTCTCTCTTTCTGTCTGCGTCACTCTCTCGCTATGTCTCTGGCTAGATAAATGTCAAGGATACTGGATATTATGTGTGTGTGAGTGAATGGCAGGATGTGGCATAGTGTGTGTGTGTGTGTGCAGGACAACATTGGTGACAAGATACCAATGGTTACCTGTGAACATCTGTTCCACCCATGGATCACAGCAAGGTGTACAACAATAATGAAAATCCTTTGAATACAAATAGCCAACCTCCTGCTGTACTGATCAATATATTTAAATGTTTGGGTCCTCTGTTATTGATGTGTATCAGTGTTCACAAGCTTTGCTGAACTCTCAAGAAGAAAGTATGGGTCTGTGCTGTCTGCAGGAATGGATACAAATTCTGCCGCAGTTCTCGGCAAGCCTTTCTCCCAGAATCACACCTCTCCCTTCTCCTGTCACAGTCTATTCCCAGACTTACAGTTAACACTCTCAATCGGGAGGGTTTACGCAGCGAGTCGAAACTAAAATAGAGCTAATGGTTGTGATCTGGTGGAATTCAGCATTGCTGTGTAATGTGTTAGCATTTCAAATGTGTTCTCCAATGTGTTAGCATTTCAAACAGATAGCATAAGGAGTACTTCGGCCTTGTTAATACAGATGGTGTTAGCAGTATAGTGGCATGCTGATTGGTGCAGGCAGCAGCAGAGACAGACGAATATTCTGAAGTCATCAACAAAGAATAATAAAATCCCAAAACTCACATTCCACTCAAACGACATCTCATCCTCCACACTAGGAGTGGATTGGCACAACTAAGTGATAGAACATTTGACTGCAGATCAAAAGGTTATGTTCAAATCCATCCTCGTACATCCAGACAAATACAAGCTCCTGTTAAATTTAAACATTATTCGTTTTATCACCATGAGTACATTCTGGAACGAGCAACCTTGACCATGCCTTTGGGGCCGAAACTGAGATCACCCTTTTGCAGATAAAGATTGGATGCGATAAGACAAGATATCTGGAGAGCTATCTTCACACCAACTCCCCAGGCTCCTCATATTACCAGCGCCTCCTTAGCTCTCTCCTCCTCCGCATGCGGCCTCTCCCCCTCACCGCATGTTTTATTCAGCAGGGCTGGGAGAGGGAGACTCTCTGTCAAGGGCCGTGAAGGACGGCCGACTGCCTCGCCGCTCTTCTCTGGGTCTGCCGAGTCATCACTGCCGACCGGCTCGGCTCGTCCCACCACTGCCGGACTCGCGCCCGGTCTCCTCGGGTGTCTCCTTGGTTTTGGACCCAAACAGATTAGGGAGAGAGGGAGAGAGAGCTTCCCTGCCCCATAGCACCCTGGCTCAGGCCTGATTTGAGAGGGAAGTCAACATTTTCCAAAACTGGGCCCCCTCATCCACACACACAACAGGATGGGGGTGCGACTTAACCGAACAGAATCAACCCCCCCGGGGGACACCTGTACCCTTTTACCCCGCCCTGATGGCAACCCTGCCCTGGCTGCTCTCCATGGAGCGACGGAGCTGGGGGCAGTATGTATCTGTCGTCTTCCTGGAGGGGGCGCGTGTGGGGGATTCTCGGGGTCGCAGCAGGTACTGCCCGCTGGGACGGGTGTGGTGGAAGGAGAGGCCGATGCAGGGAGCTGTGGATGGTTGTTCAGCTCTCAAGTGGAAACCTCTGTGTGGTTTGTGGTGTTGTGTGTTTGTGCCGAACAACAGCACAGGAGAATGACATTTCCATTTGACTGCTATTCACATAACAAGCCTTTGAAATGTAGTACAGAGTAAATGCAGCAGATAATCAATGACTGAAGTATTTCTGGATGCTCGTTTAAAGTAGTTAAAAAAAATAGTATTTTGGTAGAGTCCTTGTCAACGTCTACCATGCGACCTGGGCGCACCTCTGAGCCACTTCAACGTGTTGTTAGTGACAAATGGTATTTGTGTTTGTGGGGTCAAGCAGAGATCTTGTTGTTTTCTAATCTTGTCGAGGCGAGCCTTTTCGCTTTCTCTCTCTCGTTCCTCTCTTTATCTCTCTCTCTCTTTCTCTGTGTGTCAAAGTGAAGCATGACATCATGGCAGCGGATCGATGCTCCCCTGCTCCCTCTCATGTCCACCAGGCCAGCGTTCGACAGCTATACAGGCCTGGTGTTTGTACAGTTCACAACTTCTTCCTTGTAGCTGAAAAGAGTGTCGCTGTGACACAGTCCATTCAGTGGTCCTCTTGTGCAATTAGAATCCTTCAGGAAACAACAGTACAGAGAGTGGATGAGCGGTCGAATCACGGGTCTGAGTCAGACAAAGAATGGAAACACTGCTGCGAGGACAGCCAACAATGTCTACTGAAGAACTGACACAGAGAGAATCACAGAGAGACATACCGAGGGGATCACTAAGAACCAGGAGACACATGCAGAGAGGATCAGTAACAACCAGGAGAGACATGCAGAGAGGATCAGTAAGAACCAGGAGAGACATGCAGAGAGGATCAGTAAGAACCAGGAGAGACATGCAGAGGGGATCGCAGCCTCTCAGAGCTCCACTACAGATAAAAGGAGGATGCCACCAACTAATGACCCTTCCGTTCCCCTCCCGCTTCCCCCACCGGGCAACTCGACCCCCCCCCCCCTCTCCCCGCCCTCCAGATGTCATTAGAGCCTATTGAACAGAGACCAATTTTCTTCATCCACAGTCTGAAGGGGTGGGGGACTGGGGTGATTAAAGCCCATTGATTGAGAGACATCTGAGGGCTGTTTTTGTCCTAGGCCCTGAGTGCTTGTCGACACAACTTCTCGGCTCATCGCCGAGGCGTTAATGGATTCCAACAGCCTTCCTCAGGTTTCTTTATGACTCGTGACAAAGACAAAATGTCAGTTTGTTGTCGCCCTCTCCACTGAGTTGTTACCCTCACCCTGCAGATCTCAAGAGCCTTCCTCGCTTTCTCTCTTGCTCACTTCCTCGCTTCTTAGCTGTCTATCTTCCCAGCCACCTAGCTCTCAACACTCCTTAGAAATGTTACGAACATTTCTATGCAATACAAATTATAAACGTAACGTCACAGCATTGTACGTTAATATATAGATACCAACCTATATTACAACATTCCGGTTTTAAAATCAAATAGGGATATGCCTAGAAATGTTATTTTTTTCATTTTAGCAGTTAGCCAGGGGGCCCCATTATCATCCGTCCAACCACTTTCAATAGAACATTTTCAAGTTTGACATTGCTGCGCAATACACCTAACACTAACCCTAACCCTATGCTACACACAGGCCTGGTTCTAGCCCACTTTTGTAATTTTTTTTACATATTAGCAGTATAAAGATTCAATTTGGTGCTATCTGAGAGAAACTTTGATTTGCTAAAACCAGCGAGGTGAACAGAGCAATCTAGCGACACGTGCTGCTACAGCTGTGTGCTCCTCACGTGCAACAGCCTACAATCCAACACTAACCGCCCCCTCTCCCAAAGAGCAAAAAAAAACAAAAAATGAAAACGTTTAAATTTTAAAACTAAAAATGTCAAATGCAGTAACTCTAGCTTCCTCGATTCTGAGCTTCCTAGCTTCTTTGCTTCTTAGCTTCCTCATTTCCGATGGAGTTAACCCTCCTAGAAATCCAGCCTCACCTTGACTACCGCATCACAGACTCAAATTGGCACTCCCCTCTGTCTCTGTGTTCCTCTTTATTAGGACTGAGATCCCCCCCCCCCCACCACCACCACTGCCATGGTTACAAGGTATTGAGCAGTGAGCAGCAGGGGGAGCACCACTCTCCTCTCTCTCTCTCTCTCTCTCTCTCTCTCTCTCTCTCTCTCTCTCTCTCTCTCTCTCTCTCTCTCTCTCCTCTTATTAGAATAGAGAGCGAAATTACCTCCAATTAGTGTTTCCATGACAACGTGGCATGATGTAATGATATTCTTAGTCCCTCAACCACACTCTCCATTCCCTTCTACCCCCCTCCTCGTCTTAAGTGTGTCCTGCTTGTCAGGGAAATTGTTTTCCGTCAGTCTGCATGCAACTGCCTGGGAGCGTTCAGAAGGCACTGTGACTCACAATGATGAGGGGGGGGGCTCACTTGTTTTGCACTTTGCCTGGGTTGTCAAGCAGTGGTATCATATCCAGCATTGTTCACAGATGACTGCATTAGACGGGGGATCAGTCGTAGCCTTTGACGAGAGCCACAGGAGGCCTGTTTCAGGACGGTCTCTGTGAAAGTTTCCCAGTCTCGCCGCATAGTATTAGGAGCGATTACCCGGCTATGCTCTCTCCCTATACGTCAGCCAACACATGCAGACAGGAAGCGCATACTGATGACCTCACTTCCTGGCCCATACGAATTTTGGAACGCTCAGCATGCACAGTTCTGTTTTCGAGCTGGCCGGAATCTAAAACAACTGAAGGACACCTGAAGGACAGACACCACACGTGTTTGAACTGACGGATGGAGGACACACACGTCTATTGAAGCCGGGCGTGAGAGGACACACAGGGAAGCTGTACTCTTCTGGACATCCACACCAGAGAGACTGTGTCTCTAGATACGGGAGCTTCACGTGTTGACCTTCACGGTCACTCTCCACATGGCCGTTCTTTCATCTGGTGAACACGTCTGGTCTGGTCTCTCTGTTCATCCCAGGGTATCACCTCCGCTCTGGTGTCTCTGTACAGCACAGTGGTGAAAACAGAAGCTCCAATCAAGGGTAGACGTGTTAGGTTGTCCTTCCAGGAAGCTGGTGTGATGCCACTTAGACTGGGACTGCTGGAAGCTGCTGTTGATTGAGGCTGTGTTAATGAGGAGGTGCGCTGGTGGCTGGCAGGGCTGTGAAACGATGCTGTTCATATGCAGTGAGAGGCGTTGGTTGTGTTTATGGGGTGAAATATCCCTGTCGAGTGTGTGTGTGTGTGTGTGTGTGTGTGTGAAAGGTTCACTTTGAGTCTTCAAGAAAGTCAACAAATATTGTAATGAACTGCAGTGTGTGTGGGAGTGTTTCAGAGGCCCCTGGCAGGCCTTTGTTCTGATGTGGTTACGTCTGATTCTGGTACTGGCTGGTCCACTGGCTCCTGACCTGCAGCTCCGACAGAGGGGAACACATGAGAGTCCCATCCAAACAAACTTGTAAAGGTTGGACGTTATGAGACAGCCAAATAAACAGCTGTGCATTCACCTCCCTTCCTTCTTCCTCGTTTTGGTCTGTCTTTCTGTTTGTCTGGCTGGCTGTCTGGTTACTGGCTGTCTGTTTGCTGTCTTTCTGTCTGGCTGCTGTCTAACTGTATGTCTGACTGTCTGAGTCTCCGTCTGTCTGTCTGACTAGCTGCTCTGGAATACCGTTCTGTGGTTGGCTGAGGTGTGAGTAGGTCTGAGTGCCGGCAGGATGGATGGCACAACAGAGTCCCAAGGTCCTTCTCCCCACAGGAAACACATTATTGTGCCATTTATCCCCGAGAACAGAGACACACCATTATCGTGAGCACCATTACCTGTGTTGCTGGCTGCAGACTGCAGAGGAAGATGGCTGCTGCAGTATTTTACATGGTCAGAGAAAGACATGTTTATTCAAATGCTAAGGCGCAAAGCATTCATTATTTTCCATTTAACTCACGATTTGATAGCTTAAATCGTGTTTGGACTTGGGGGTTGATCAGTGACCATGAATCTATTACCTCGCTACTTGATGTGATTGTGTTGGCAGAGATCGATCATTTACATAAAACATATGATTCTCTGTTTTTGAGATTCTCAACACAGACACACGTACACACATGGAATAAATCACACTGTAGTCAACAGAATCAACGATTAATCAACATTTCACAGAAGCAGCGTGATAATAACTGAAATTATGCTATTAAGAATTACATGATTAGGCCAAATAGCTTTTCATGTCTGATAAGGACAATTGTCTCTTTGGAGATCACCCAGAATGCAACGCCTGAGGGTTGGGGATGAGGGTGGGGGGTGAATGTGTAATGGGATCTAACTGATTAGTTGTCTTATCATTGAGGGAACGACTGCAGATATGCAGTGACATTTATGGAGATCAGTGCGACAACATCTTTCATAACACATGAAAAAAATCATGTAAAACAAAGTGTTAGGTAGACATAGAAAATAACTTCAAACGACGCTTTGACTTGATTCACAAGAAAGACAAGCTCTGGCCTCAGAAAGGTGATTGTACAGGCAAAATCTGCTTTTACATCTGAAGTTTGAGTTGAAATGAACTTTTAAATGCTGTCAGTGAGCAAATTTTGGGATTTGGTTGTTGAATTGTCGGTCTGTGTTTTTGATTTGTTGATTCATTCAGAAGAGAGACTTTAAGAACCAAGGACAGCAACCTCTTTTACACTTTATTCCTCTCTTTTTCTCTCTCTTTTTTTTTCTCTCTCTCTCTCTCTCTCTCTCTCTCTCTCTCTCTCTCTCTCTCTCTCTCTCTCTCTCTCTCTCTCTCTCTCTCTCTCTCTCTCTCTCTCTCTCTCTCTCTCCCTCCCGCTCTCTCTCTCTCTCTCTCTCCCTCCCACTCTCTCTCTCTCTCTTTCTCTCTGTCACTCTCTCTCTGTTTCTAGAGCGTTCTTCAATTTCTGCCCAGCACACTCATGGTTAGACTTTAGTGACTAAATTGTCACGGCAATCATCGTGTTACAATCAATTCTCAAACTTCACCAGTCACACTCAGATGCAAACAGGACACACACACACACACACAAACACACGTTGCAGTCAACAACTCTCAAGACAAATAAGTGAATCAAAAGAGAAAGCGTGGCATGCAGTGTACTTCCTGCAGCTGTGAAGATGTGTTTTGAGATAAACGGCGTCTGGTTCCTTCATGCCTCGTTTCCAATGAAAAGCTTCAATCCCGCTAAACTCACCGGGAAACTCCTATCACACTCCCCGGCACAGTTTCGTCTTCATGCACTTCTAACAGAAGTTTTACAGTTTTTCTCAATTGCTAAGACACATTTCTTGAATGTGTACTGTGTTTTCTCCAAACTCTAAACACACATCTTCATACTTACACTGTTTTGGCCAAACCCTTGACTTTTGACCCAAAATCAAACACTGTAGTCAAAACCATATTATCTGTCGTATAAACCTAACTTTGCATTCAAAATACACACAAAGCCCTCAAATAAATTCAACCTTCTGAATACCCTTTAGACACTGATGGGCGGATTTGAAAACACTATTATAAAAAGGTTTTCAAGAACCATTGACTATAACGTGTCCCTGAATTTTAGATATGTTCCACCTCATGAGTTTGACATGTCATAAAACTCACAATTACTGCAATTGTCCTTCTTACAGGCTGTTTATTTTCTATTTACATTATACAGCAATTGCATTTTGAGCTCTTGTTACTGTAGTGGTCACAGTATACAAATAGTAGTACTTTTAGTCAACAACACAAATATATTGCTCTAAATTGTAATTTGGGGAACAAAGGCTAAGAAAACAAGGAAATAAACAAATAATTGTTGCCTGGGTAACAGAGCTTGAGTACAGTACTGTTCATTGTGGGTCAGCATCCTATCTCTGACCAGGGTCAGGCCAGAGATTTTCCTCAACATCACAGGCAATGTTTTCTCTAGCCAAACAGCAGGGAAAATGCCCCTGAATGCCTGAGCCATCCATGACAAGACTCAAGAGCAATGTCCCCACAAGCTTCTTCCATGGCTTGGAGAAGGTTGTTCTGTCATAGGGATTTCTGTCATAGTGTGGCACGGATCTCATTTGAGATCCCTTGTCCACCTCCTCTCATTTGGACAATTATTCCTTTTCTTCTTATATTTGCATCCATGATTTAAAAGTACAGATGAGCTTACCTTTGTATTCATTCCAAACCCCTGATTGCTTGTTGAGTATATTTGCTTGTTAGTGCTTACACATGGATAATTGGTTGTTAAGGGTGTTTGAATTGCACTGTTTTTGGTTTACTTATCAAATGGCAGTGTTTTCTGAATGACATAATGGTGATAATTGTGTCTTAAAGTAAGAGGTGTGTTTAGACTTTTGCAAAGAAGTGTGAATGAACCTGAGAAATGTGTCAAAAAGGGTCAATTGTGTGTAAAGATTGGGGTACATGGTCTTTCTGCTGGGATTTGGCTAAATGGTTTTGTGGGGATGGCTTACACATACCATTTAGGTGTGTTAGCAATCGAGAAAAACTGTAATAGCTGATAAAAGACAAACGTCTCAGCAAGTAAGAGTTTTCTATAATTTGATTTGTTTGTTTCCAGGGAGTTGAGAGGGAGCTCGGCTCAGAGAGGAGAGGCGCCTTTTATCTCCGCGCCAGAGACGGAGAGCATGACAGTAAACAACAACGGTGCCACTCGTCAGCGAATCGCGTGGTCAGCGACGGTAGCTCCCCCGAAAAGTGTCTGGCGTTTATGAAAAGACAAGACGATTATAGCCTCACCAGCTCGCTGCATTTGACGTTGCTTTGATATTCAGCCAGTCGGTTAAATAACCCCAACATTTTATTTTTCATGCATTACACAGTGAATCCAGCAGACCTGGGTGAGGGGGAGACAGGAGGCCTGGCTTGGCCTCGGAAGAGAGGATAACTGATGTGGTTCTTCAGGCGCCGACTGCAGATGGAGAGTATGTTTCCCTGGGTTGAGATGCAGCTCTCTGAGATAAGTGAATCTTCTTTTCTCTCTCAGGCCATTTTGTCTGTAATGGCCAGGTATTCCTCCATCAGTCTACAGACCTGGGATGACCCCCACTGCTTTTTAGTTATGTAAGCTTTAGAGGATGGTGGATTGGACGAGTGTGTGTGTGTGTGCCACTGGCAGTGTGTGTGTATATCTAGGCATGTGTGTGTCCCTGACAGTGTGTGTGTCTCTAGGCAAGTGTGTGTGTCCCTGACAGTGTGTGGGTCTACCTAGTCATGTGTGTGTGTATTCAGGCGTGTGTGTATGTGTGTCCAGGATCAGAGGGTTGATGGGGACAGCTGTGTGCCCCACACAGAGAGTTCATCTGAGAGGGTCATGAGTAGAAGCAGGGAAGGATGAACTCAGCTCAATAAAGCTGCCAGAATGATAGACTACCCACAGCCCTGTGCGTCAGCTACAGAGACAGGGAGTCCGGAAACCTCCATAGCGAGAGTAAACATGGGATGTGCTGTTGTGACGGACACCTTCCACAGAACAGGAGCAGAACAGTGTGCCATATTCTGTACGACCGGCCTCCTATTCCCAGACACACACAGCACTGAACCCCCCCCAGTGAATGGATTCTTCTTTGTCGAATTCAGATATTATTCAACGTGCATAATCCCCAGGGATGTTAAGAGACTGGGTGTGGATGCAGGGTTACCTGGCTTCAAACCCGGAGGGCAGACCTATAGATTCTGAACATGTTCGAAAAAAATGAAGGGGGGGGGGGGGGGGGTGTGTGCATGGCGTACGAGTCAGATGCATTTCATCACGCCGCTCCCCTGTTTCAATCCCACAATGCCACGGTGTGGAACGTGTGAGACGAGCCAATCACATTAGCTGTGATAAGAATGGGAGCGTAGGGCATGTTGCCAATTTGAAAATAGATCAGTCTCATCCTCCCGATTGGTGAAGGACGAAGCAGAGACAGATGTGTCTGTGTCCTGCACGACACGCCTACGATTGTGCGCCTGTCGGACTGTGTGTGTGTGGCGCTGCCTGTGCGTGTGTGTGTATTTATCTACCTGTGTTATTCGATGTGCCACTGAGAGTGTTTATCCATGCGTGTGACCGTGTGTGGATTGATCTATGTGGGCTACTGTGTGTATGCGTGTGTGTGTGTGTGTGTATGATGTGTGTTAGTCTTGATCAATGTGTGTGGGGTCTTGTGTGGTTACCATCATCTTGCCCCAGGTGGAGTTAATGAGGGAGAGGGAGTGACAGGCCAGCGTGACAACATGACCCTCCCAAAACACCTAGCATGTACTGGTTATGGTTTGGTCAGCATATCCATTCAAAATCCGAAACGAAAGATGTGTATGAACTTGGCGATACAGTTGACGTGGACGGAAATCTGAATTTTGGCAGAAAGTCTTTTTTTGGCACGACTCATCAAGAAACATGGAAAAGGGTGAGGGAAGAGATGAAAGAGCACGGATACAAGAAACATTTTCAGCTCTTCCCGTGTGTTAGAAACTCTGAGGAATTCTTCGTGCACTAACGCAGAGGAAGAATTCTTTGGTAGTTCTCTCTGCACAGAACGGCTTTTGAGGAGCGACCTTCGACGCGTCGTGTCAGTGATGAGTCATTGAGGAAGACGAGCCTGGCTCAGCTGTGCCTGTGAGACAGAGGCTCAGCTAATTCCAATGGTTTAGACAGACCAGAGGCATTGTAATGTATAAAAAGCCTGAACATTTTCACAGAAAGAAATAAGGACTAAAACTTTGAAGCATTACCACGGCAAAACTAATCGGTTGGCTCCCTCTTTGTGAATTTCAACAGAACAGAGCGTGTGTTTAGCCGACTTTGTTTTTCTGAGCAGAGGCTGATGCAGGATACAAGGCCTTGAAAAAGCTCAACTGTATACAACGAATGTACGCTCTCGCAAACTAAAGACCACTGTGTGGAAAATCTATTGGAGGTAGAAAAAACCCATCAGCACGAAGGTTTTAATGCCCAACCCTAATCTGATTGGACGATGCTATATACTGTACCTATAGAATGTCTTTATGAACAGCACTTTCCAACAGCTCTCTGTGGTTTGACATCGTTCTGTAAAGTTCTATTCAGAGGCTCCTTTCTTGTTAGCACTCGGCTGTCCTGCCAGTGTAGGCCTACAACAAGAGGTTGAGGGCAGACATGTCCTGTGGTCAGTTGTGTTCTGGGCCCAGTTCTAGTACCACCCTTGTCCTCCTTACCCCAGCCCAGAGGGAACAGTCTGAAGCTACTTGCCCTTGACCTGTCAGTGATTGACAGCTCTGCCCTTAAACGAGATGAGTGGATTCTCCCCTCCAGAAAGGATTAGAAAGAAGACTTCAGCCTGAGGTAAGCTGGCTCTCTCCTTCATTCTATCTTTCTCTGGAGGGCACACACACACACACACACACACGTATGCACACACACACACACACACACACACTCACATGCACACTCAAACACACGTACACACACACACACAGCCAGGACATTTATGCACCATTTTGTCATGATGTGTGATCTTTAAAGAAACATGCTCGAATATATTACAGTCACTCTTCCCTTTCAGTCTCGTGGCTTGTCCTCTAGGGTTTCAGTAACAAGGCCAGGCCAAGTCCTGATATATTATTGTGCTAATACTAACCCTAACACAACATTGCTGATTCTGGAGAAGAGAAATGGTTTCCTGGTCCTCTTGAACAATTATATGGATCCTATACAGAGTTCTCCTGGTCCTAAACAGAGGTTTCCTGGTCCTAAACAAAGTTTTCCTGGTCCAATAGCAGAGGTTTCAAAGACTCTTGTCCCAGTTTAGAGGTGTGGTTAGTCCAATGGCAGTCTGCATCAGGGTTCACCTGACACAAGAGGGTTTTATATCATTTAAACCAGAGAGCTCCTGACTGGCAAGGTATTACAATTCTGCTCTTGGATTTGTGTCTAGACTCATTTATCGATTAGAAAACTGCAGAAAGCAGTTATATTGTTTTTCCTACTTTAAAATGCATCAGTGAAAAGACCTAAGGGCCGTCATGACAAAGGCTTCCAAGATAGCTGGCAGTTGGTTGAACTAAACTCACGCATGACATTCTGTTTTAACTTGACGTTGCTGAGAGAGGCCTCACTTTGGTTTTTATCTTGTCCTTGTCATTTCTGAAAGCTCCTTCAGACTTTCTCCATCTTAAGTGAGAGCCACTCGCAAGCTTTTGTTGTTTTTTTTCTTCAGTCACCCCCTGTGAAATTTCCTCTCAGATGAATGAACAGACAGAAAGAATGAACACTTTTGATTGTCAATTTTGTAGGGAAAGTGTCTGATATGTACTTTGGCTGTCATGTCCGCTGGAGTGTCTGTGAAAAAGCTGTCACAAATAATAACGCAAAGTTTGAGAAGTTGAGCGTGAAAATTGAGGTTTAAAAGGGGCCCAAGCAGCGTTTCAAAAGTCTCTGAATAGCATTACCTTGACTGCCAAAATGTCATCTATTAGGGTGAAAGGTTTCAATCCTCATGGAATAAAGTGGAGGCTTTAAAATAAATCTATATTTATTTTGTATTTGGATGTATCCTTTTACAGTAAGAGTGGTTCTTATGGACAACTCAGGGTCTATTATATGGTACAGTGGTTCTCTAAAGGAATCAATACCTCAATCAGGACCCCAAAAATGTCCCCCTGTCCCTGGTCTTATGCTGGTCTTACCTTATTGAAAACCATAGAGCCATAAGAGGCCACCTCTGGGCAAGGTTGCTCTGGGGTTATGCGACTGTAACCGTTCCAACCTCATCTACTGCATCGTAAACACAAATCCACTTTCAAATCGACATTTCAACCAGTGGCTCGGTCGTAAAACAGCGTCAACCGAATCAAACACAGGATGGATGTTTTCAACAATGAGATGATGGGTGTCGGGGGGGAAATCTGGTGAAGGATGAAGATGGAGGGCTGGAGATGGAGGATGGAGGATGGAGGGATGGAGGATGGAGGGATGGAGGAGGGATGATGGAGATGGGTCGGCCACAGAGCAGATGGGACCAGATTTCGTTCCAGCCGTCATCTTCTTCAGTCCGAGAGGCATGGAACAGGCCGTACACATGTTGCTGTGTTGCAGAGATCGATGGGGGCCGTGGAAGAAGGGGAATTGTGTGACAGTTGGTTTTGTTTACCTGGGTAATTGGGTCGAAAAATCAATGTCTCTTCTCCTTCCCCCAACTCTGCTTACAGGACAGCTTTGTACAACATGGTTTCCAAAAAAAAAAATGGCTGTGACCTCTAACCGTCATTGTGTCTCTGCGGATCTTTAAAGCACATATCGTCTTCATAAGCTGATTTTCTGATCGGCCTGCAGTGCTACATGGATGGTAGAGCTCCTCCCAAGGAGATAGACATCCCACACACTCAGTCATTCTGCCTCAAAGGAAACGGCCTCCTGCTAGCTTTCTGACAGCACACATCAGCTCATTTTAATGATAATTGTTCTCATAATAATGACTGGCTTCAGTTTAGATTTCCAGCTCACGTGGTCACATGCTCCAATAAAATTGTAAGACAGGAGGGTATAGCTCAGTGATTGGAGCACTTGCACTGCAGGTCTAGAGGTTGCAGGTTCAACCCCCCCCCCCTGTACTGTACTGCTAAATGAATATGTTAGTATCGAGAGTGATAAAGATCAACTCGAACGCTTAAATGTTAAATAAGGACAAAAGTGATAAGAACACTAGACTGAGACTGGAAAGCGCCTTGACAAAAAAAAAGTATGTGCCCTTCACCCTCACATCTTTTTGTCTCTGCCCAACATGCAGCTCTGACTGGATCGACTGAGCACATATTCCAGCTGGATAAATCTAGTGAATCTGGGTTCCTGCTGTCGCCTCCGGACACAAAACGGCTTTTTTAAGTGGGGGGGGGGGGGGGGGGGGTTGGGAGTAGCGCTCTGACTCTGCCCCAATGCATTGTGGGCCTGGTGGTGAGTCACGGCGCGGTGTGTGCGCTGACGGCTTTCTTAATGTCAGATGGAATTTCCCCGCGGTGGCGCGAGATTTAATTGAGGATGGCACTTTCTTGGGCAGCGGCTTCAACAAAGGCGTCTTCCAGCCCATCCCTCATCTCCTGTTTGTTTACGCTGAGACTCAGGGAGGAGGCGTGGCGGCTGGGACAGAACTGGACAACCGGGCAGGAACCAAGTGTCGCTTTGAAACATGGATCACTGTTTTGGGTCGAGGAAATCATATTTTGGGGGGAGGATGAAAGGGCTTGAATCGTTTTTTGTTTGTTTTCGTTTCTTCGTCTTTTATTAACCTACAATAAGATGGAATGCAGAGAAGGACTGCTCACCTCTGGATGATGTCCAGCTTGTGGTGGTAGCGATGATCAGTGGCAGTTCTAGACAAATTTAACTGGGGGGGCCAAGTGGGGCCAGTGTTTAATCAGAGGGGCACATACAAAAACAGAAACAAATGATATTTAAACAATACTTTAATATGTTTCTCTAACTTTTTTATTTACTGGGGCAAAATAAGGCTGCAATGTCCCTTCCTCGTTTCATGATGACTACTAGAAGAAGAAAAACTAAAAAAAAAAAAGAAAGAAAATCATTTTATTATTCAGTTAGCTCAGGGAGACCACTAGGGGGAGGGCAAGGGATTTTTTTCAGGGGCACTGGCCCCTGTAGTCCCCTGTGTAGAACCGCCACTGGCGACGATGCTCCCGTCTGTACGGGAGAGAGGGGAAGCAGAACGTAGAGGAGCCCCGTGTCACCCCAGGCCCTCTCCCAGAGTGGCAAGCCCATGAGTCAGTGGCGGTCACGTTGGCTTTTCCTTTCTCATCGTGCTCTCAGTCTGAATGAACACACTCAGTGCCTTCCGTGTATGGAGAAGACACAGAAAAAGCTTTTACTTCAGTACACGGCGACGAGAGAGGCTCAGAGAGGCAGGGAGCGTGAAAGGAGATTCTTCCAGGCTGTCTTTCAAAGGCTCAGCTGGGGTCATAGTTCCCAGAGGCGGACTAGACAATCAGATTCCCTCTGGGACCTATGTCCTATTTCACCATGGTCATACACATTCATGTCTCAATATAATACATATTGAAATTTTACAATACTGTATAGACACCTTGCAATTATTATAATAGTATGGAACAGTAGCTCAGATACAGTCCCTGTATCACATTGAAAGTGAACTCAAGTTCACACATGTATAGCTTGTGGTGTAAAGAGAGAATGAGAAAGAGAGCATTGATGTATCTTCTAATATCTTCTTTAAAGATATTTTCTTTTGGCATTTTCATCAACTTTAAGTTGATATATCTTGATGGGGTTTTCTCTTGATGCCGACAGGAACATGGATGATGAATGACATCATTGTGAATTCATTAGAGATGCAGTCCCATCTCTATCATTAAAGACATTGGAAGATTTCTGCCAGTTTTCATTTTCCTGCACCATATATCGTACTTGACGTTAATTGCTTCAGACTTGAGTAGATGCATGCATGTCGTATTAGTGTTCATAATATCCATGTTGTTGCTGCCGTCCTGGTGTTCATCTTCTGGTTGGCCGAAGCTAGCCGCAGTGTCACTGAGAAGGACATCAGTAGACAAACCTGGATTGACTCTGCTGGTCTCTATTTTAGATTACAATTGGGACAACGATCGCTGCTGCCTTCAAACTGGCTTTTTTTCAGCTGTTGTCAACGTAGAAAATCTATGCCCTGTTCCCTCTGTAGAAGAAGAAAAATCTATGAAGTGATTTTCTCCTTTTATAATTTTCTCCAATGCATATGTGACTTTCCATCACCCCAACTAAACTTTTAAGAAGGCAATTATTGACATCTTAGACAATGGATGAACAATCTGTGCAGTAATCTGCTTTAATGTCTCCCTAATCCTCTCCATCTTTTATGCGATTGGACCAACTATGAAAGTCCAATTTATCTCTGAATCCACAAGTCCACTCTATCTCTTTGAAAAGTAAAAGAAAGTCGTGCACCACTTATTTCATTTTAGCTGGAAAATGAAACTGCATATTGATCTGAATTCCAAGTTGGACTTTTCACAGAGTTCCAAAGCTGCCCTGCGGCCACAAGCATTAAGGAGCCCCAAAAAACAAACACTTGTCTGTAATCACCATGAAGTCATGTGCGTAGTCCTAGCATCGCAGCAGTCGCAGACAGTCATGTCTGATATTAACATCTCTTTCATGTTTAATTGCTCAAAGTAGTCGCGACAATGAAAACGCAATAAGTTAGTAAACAACACCTCTTTTCTCCATCCCTCTTCCTCACTCCTCTCATCTCCAGGTTCTTCCTCGGGTTCAAACACGTCCAATTAAATTTGCATTTAGAGTGGAGGAGTTTGTGGACGCCACTGGAGCAAAACACAACATCTGAGATTGGTGGCAAGTCTTGAATTGATTCTGCTGTGATCCACGCCGGATTAATTCACCGTGCCTATTGCGATCCGTCCGCCAGAAGTGATTGTAACTAAACATCTTAGTAGTTTCATTATGTTTAGAGATTACCGGTGTTGATGTCTTAGATCTGCTGTTCCTACTGTAGTTCAGTCCATGACGGGGGGGCGAGAAAAAAAAGTCTGCCGAGTCCACAGAAGCAATCAAAATCATCTACTATCTGACCTCCGGGTTTTCCTATATTTTCTCAACAAAACAGTGATATGCTTAAAGGACTTTGGTAACAGACTACAGAACCTTTGTACTCATTAAGTGCTCAGACAGAACGAATACATTTACATGAATAGAGACCGAGAGATAGGCTGGAATGTCGAGTTCCTCCTCTTTGACATTTGATGTTGACCTTCAGCTTCCGTGTTTTGCACAGGCATTGTTCAGGTCTCTTCAGGGTCCTGCCCCAGCTGGAATGAGGCTGCATCTTTGTTCAAAAGACCCTGCTTCGAGAGGAAAATACTTTTTCTCTTTTTGCATTTCTCATGCTTTATTAGACAGTTTGTAAGTGACGTGTGACAGGACAGGCAAGGAGAAAGCGAGCATGGGGAAGACGCATGCAACAAGGGGCCAAGGTTAGATTCGAACCCAGGCCTCTGTGGTAAAGCTTCAGCCTTGATATACACAGATATCTAGTGTTCTACCTGTGCTCTCCCAGGAAGCTTTAATTATCAAAAGATTGGTGATATCTGAAGGAGCTCTGTTTGATCGGTCGGTCATCCAGACTCCTTCTCCTGGGCTCCTGGTCGGAAACTCCTAGCCATGCAAGGGAACAGCACAGAAATACCAGACAGAAAGTCCTGCCCTTGTGTCTGACATTGGAACACATTTGTCAATGTAACACCAGCATCTTTCACCACCCTTATTCAGGATGAGCAACACATACCGGTTATAAACTCCATGCCTGACCGGAGGGCTGTCCGGCGGTGACAGTAAACACGTGCGTACACACCCTCTGTCCCAGTTGTGTCTGTTGCGCTGTGTGTGACCGTAGGAACAGGAGTAGACAAATGTCTGGCACCTAACGCCGCACGCTCCTCTGCGAAATAGAGCCACGCACCGTTTAACACATATTATTCCCGCAACCATGAAACGCGGGGCCCGACATCCATCTCCTTCTTCTCTTATGCAGAGTTAGAGGTCAGCGGGTTTTGATGGAATATGCACCCTGTCTGTGTGTGCTAAAGGGAAGCCTGATTTCAAGGTAGACTGCCCTGCAGTAATTCACCATCCCTCAGTCAGTCCACCGTTCGGAGGCACTCATTTCTTTCCCAGGTGCTGAGTCTGTCCTTCAGGGTCTCTGCATCTGACTTTGAAACAGCCTGCTGTACAAGACTCCCTCCAAATCGACGCCGACATCTTCTGTCTGTGTGTACTGTGCTCTGTGATCCTGTCGGACCGCCCCCGGGTGACGAATCAGTCAACGGTCGACGTCTTCAATGACGTCTTAATGGGAGAACGCAAAAATGAAATGATGTGACGAAGGCAGTGTTTTTATCACCGTAACTCACCTTCACGCTCCTCCTCTCAAATGCACGTTCGTCAAGACCGAACAACGCTGGCTATCGATCAGATCCGCAGCAGAGGAGAGGGCGGCTCTTCCGTAAAGCCAGCTCAGTAGAGAGCGCCTGGGCTTGCACCCTCACCACCCCTCTAACTGTACCCCTGTCCAGTGGACAGTTCCAGGGAGCAGCTCCGTGACCCCGTGGCCCAGGGAGGGACCCCCGAGGAGGAAAGAGGGTCGTCACACAAGGGGGTCGGGGAGTCCGCTGGGTCAGAAGGGACCGCGGGTGGGAGCCGTCCAAGCAGGTGTCGTTAAGAGACGGCCATCTGTCATGCATTCCATCTCTCCGCCCGTCGCGTCCATCTATCAGGGGCTGGCTGGGCTGGGAGGAGGGTGTAGGGGGGGAGGAGGGTGGAGGGGTGGAGGGTAGGGGGGTGGAGGGGAGGAGGAGTGGAGGGGGGATTGGGGGGGAGGAGGGGTGGAGGGTGGAGGGGAGGAGGGTGCAGGGGTGGAGGGGTAGAGGAGGCTTGTGTCCTTCACACCACTCTTACTTAATACCTCAGCCCCCTCCAAGCCCTGATTCCTGAGAGGCATCGACACTCTTTGGGTTTCTTTTCCAAACAGAATCCTTTTTTTGGCATAGAAACCTGTTCCAATTCAAGACGTTTCACACTGATGCTGCTGTCTAGAGCAGACAAACAACCCCGTGTTTTCAGCACGGCCTCAAGACAAGGAAAGAGGAGCGTTTATGTGCCAGTTCTGACAAGTTGATTGTCAAGAGTCCGTGCAAATGGCCGGTTGTTTGGAGAAATGCGCAGCGTGGCTGGGCCGTGGGGGGACCAGGGTCACCCAGCGAGGCTGACGTTTAAAGGGGCAGCGGAGTGGTACAGGCCACGCTCACTGAGCCCCGCCCTGGGCACTTTACAGGAATTGCAGCTCCATTTAAACACCACTCATGCCATCTTGTTCTTCCTCCGAACGTCCATCTGACTCATTGCATTTCAACTCGAATTGTTCTTTCAAGGAGCACGGTGGCTGTTTTCAGGAAAAGCACCACTTCTCTCATTTTGTCATTGTTCCTTTTTACACGTGTGCTTCCTGATTAGGATTTATGAGAGGATCTTTAATTATGATGTCTAATTGAACTGAAATGACAGCAATATGGTCTGCCGTATTCGCATAACAGCAAATCAATTACTGGGCTCTCCCTGAATTACATTAATTGATGTGAAATTAGCATCACCGCCTCCAGCTTTAAGCCTATTATCGAATGATTACATAGCAGAAATAACATAGGAGAGGGTATTCATTCGAACAATTTCACACTCCAAAAAACGCATGCGTTTCGTGGCAAAATGACTAAGCATGCCCCAAACCACTCCAGCACGTTGAGGACATGACTAAATGTCAATGTTACTGCGTCATCTTCCTAAGAGAGGTAGGACTATTCCCCTCACAGCAGTTTGGTCTCACACACTATCTGACCTGTAAATCATCTCCCCCAAAATATCCCTTCAAAAACAAACTATTACCCACTAACTCTTGATTATCCTGCGTACCTCGGACGCGCAGGATCCCCTAATGTGACTGAGTTCTACCCCAGGGGAGGCTGCACTCCATGCAGAGCGCTTTCCAATTACCACCACCCCCAATCCCCCACACTCACACACGCTCCCCCTCAACCCTCCATGTCCCCTCTGTGGCCATGACTCCTGTTAACAAGGAGGGTCACAGGCTGTGTGAAGCAGTGAAGTGGGCCGAGGTTGGGGGGTGGGGGGTGGAGGGAGAGTGGGGTGTCAGGGAAGATATTAATCACTGGTCTAACCGTGATAATCGATATTAGGGGGCAAAACAGCTAGACGGGAGGAGCAGTTCAGCGAGGAGTCCCATCCCTCCAGAGACAGCTGTTGATACAGAGCGATGCAGACCATAGTCTGGGTAAACACATTCATTTGTACATTTCTGCACGTCTAGTAAAACAGTCGTTACTACCCAGGGAGGACATGGCCAGTCTGAGCTCAGCTGTAGTTGCTCATGTGTATCTCCAATAGCATCTCGCACTGCTGAATCAATAACTTTCCATCTCAAGCAGGAAATTAATCATAGATGCCTCCGATATGGGCTTAATGAATTTACAGCTCTGCGGGGGGTGGGGGGATGAAATGTGTTTGATTATAATAAATGGTTCTGGCTGGCTGTGAGAATTAAGCTATTGAGGCGAAGCTTCGTCTGGAAGAAGTATGTGTACATCGAACGAGGACTGGTCTCGCCCTTCTCAGCTCTCCGATCCAGGGGAGGAAGAAAAGGGCCTATAACTCACTTAGATAACAAACATACAAACAACAGTATGCCAGGAGGGGACAGGTGTCTATCACAAGGACATTGGGAGACACAGGCCCTCTCAGTGTCCAGGTAGACAGTGCCTGAGTTAGCATTGTAGCTAACACATACTGTAGCTAGCTTAGCAGTGAGAATACCTCCACCCAACCCTGGGTGAGACACCCACAGGAGAGCTGGAGAACGGATAAAACGCGCAGGCAACCTGGCAGACAATCGGAAACAAACTCCTGAGTCATCGCTCTTCCATCTCTTCTCTCGCCCTCAGCTCTTAAAGGAAGAGCTAATCACCCAAATGGACTATGAATAAACATTTGGCCTTGAAAGATAATTGTTCACAGTTCGTCTTGCAGGTTAGAAAGAGCTGAATGTTGGATTTAGACCGGGTTTCTCGTTCACGTTTATAAAGATTAATGGTTGGATGTTTCGCAGCAGACGTGCTGCCTGAGCTGGTCAGGAGTTTCTCTCTGGTCAGGCCTTTCTCCGTTCTAAGCGTAAAGCTATCATGCTTTTGGACTTGGAGACACCTTCTACAATGTGAACGCACATTCTGAACTTGCATAAATGGATGGTAAATTAAATTAAATTACCTTTAGCCGTATGATGCAATTGTTCCATCCGACTTTCCAAAGAACACTTCAACCCTAACCCTTATTAACTGCTATTCCACAAAGCATTCTCTATTTTGACGCCTACATATCATTCTCTGCATACCGATGATTACCGAGCTTTGGTACATCTCTGTCGAACACAAGCGTCAGACTGCGGCCGTCTTCAACCTGCAGATCTATACACAACAACGGCTCTAATAACTTCGAGAGTGGGTGAGTCGCTAAGCTCTCCCCAGAGTGCCCCAGAGATGGAAATAGCTATGAGCCAGTCGCACAGCTTGAGATGTGAAAACACAAACATATCTGGCATGTTTGAAAAGCCTTTCCTTGGTAGTTCACTTCAGTGCCGACACCCAAGGCAGAAACAAACACACAGTACTATAAGTACTAAGTACAATACTAAACGTATAGTCTGTATGACTGTATCTCTCTGCATGACAAGATTAGCATGTCCTGAAGGTCCGTATCTTTGGAGGACTGTATCTCTGGAGGACTGTAGTAGCATGGTCTGGATGACTGATGTTGACGAGGCTCCTTCTCCATCACCCGGTATTCTCCACCCCCCTGTTCTTGTTGGAAGGAGTACCAGCCAACCAGAGAGCCTTTGAAGTCCTTATGCACGGAAATGATTCTCTTTCCAAAATGTGACAGCACTTTGTACTGAAAAACGACTGTCATTGGAATTCTAATGCCTTTTTCTGTTTGTTTTTTTGCGGACGTGGACTGAACCAAGAGGATTGTGTTGTTCCGTCAGGGACTCGGTCGGGGTATCCAGGACAACCAAGCTCCCTGGTGGTCTCTGTTGTGTCCTCTCGCGCAGAGAAGATGTGTGACGGCCATGCCACGTCAAGATGGCACCAGGAGCTCAGGAACGAGCTGAGCTTCTCAACCCAACCTCTTCATATCCGAAGCGTCAGGCCTAATTGGGTTCCCGCTGGGTCGAGGCAGAAGACGATAGATAGACACGGCATGCTCCTCATCACCATCTGGGCTTTGTAACGCCTCAACGGGACTCCATGACTTCTTACGTCATTATCCGGCGGGGATTCTCAACTCCTTCTTTATCTCTGATTCATGCCCGACGAGACTGACTAGAGATGAAGACCCAGGGAATACAATGGACCTGCACTTGTCATGAGGGGCTGATGAACACATTTCTCAACAGTGCCCCGTAATGCCTCCCCTACCCCGCCCACCCCATCGCCACCGCTGCCTGTGTTTCCATGACAGTAGCTCCTCCCCCCAGACCATGCCGAGCATGCTGACTGGCGTGTGTGTGCTGCTATCAGCTGCAGGACAGATGTGCCCTCTCTCTGGCAGCCCCCCGCTCTGGCATCAAGCCAAGGCCCCCACTTCACACAATACACTTCCTGCTTCCATTCGCCGGCCAATCGGAGGCTGCCAGCTCACTTCTCCCCACGCTGGACGTCCCTTCCGTCCCTCCCGTCCACGGTGGAGTCTGGAGCCCACCAGGGGACGCTGTGTTCCTGCCCAGAGTATGAGCCTGCTGCCCTGGCCACACATCTGACCAGCCCCCACCCACCTCTCTGGAAGCCAGCCCCCCTCCTTGCTGGCACCAGGGAGGGGGCCCAAGCTGCTTGGATTGCTGCACCCCATTCAGACCAAAGTGGGACAAGCCACCCCCTCCCCCACACACACACACAAGCCCCCCACCCTGTCCTTCCCTCCTGACAGACTACGATGGAGTGAATGGATGAAAGAGAAACTGCGAGCGAAACGGGAGACAACAGAATTGCCGAGTGGTTCGTTGTCGGTGCTGTTTATTCACATGTTAATAATAAGACAAAAGTGATCAGACACTACCCAATCTGATTACTGCGTCTTGTTGACATCAGAAAGCGTAGCCTGTTATCAGCACTCACACACTGACTCAGGCAATGGAGGGAGGGAGGGGAGAGGGAGAGGGGGGGGGGGGAGGCAGACAGAGAGTGGGAGGAAGGGAGGGTAAGGGAAAGAGTGAGATTTGGAGGAAGGGAGGGAGAGAGGAGGGTGTTAAAATGGAGCCAAGCAAAAGAGAGATAGTCAGAAGGACTTGCAAAAGGATCCCTGTGAGGATGATGGCAACTAGGAGAGAAAAAGTGGAAAGAGGGCCAAAGAAAGAGAGAGGGGGACCGTTGGCACGGAGAGATGGAACAGGAGATGGAGGAGAGAAGCGAGGGAGAGGAGCGAGGGAGAGAGGGAGCAGTGCAAGAGGGAGCTGATGACGGCGAAGGGAAGGGGAGAGATTGATGTCCTTCCCAGTCGCTGTCCTGCGAAACGCCGCCGCCAGACAAACTCCAACGACATTGGTCGGTTCGACGGTATTGCCGGCTCACCGTCTCTCTTTGGCTCGTCTCTCCCCCCCCCCTGCTCGGCTCTCCTCCGCTCCGTCTGTCATCCTCCGTTCCACGCCACATTCATCAGAATCTCTCTGGGCCCTTCTTCTTGCATCTGGGAATGTAAAGGGATCAATGCTCCTCTGCGGAGGTGTAAATCACCTGTTCACACCGCGCTAGCCAAACAGCCGGCTCTGTCATCACAACAGACCGCGAACCGGGAAAAGCAGCTTTTGAGGGTGGGGGACGGGAGGAGCAGTCGTATGATGGCGCCTGGATGGAATAGGGAGTGTGTCGGGTCAACGGTTTGAGTCCAAAAGGTCCAGTTTGGTGTGAAGTTTTGTATGCCTGCGTTACTGTAACGTACACGCACACAAGAAGAATCCAAATGATGGTCATCACTCAAAACGATTTGACGACAGCACTGGTGGTTTATACCCAGTGACCTCACCTAGGACACACGCTGAAATGGCTTTATTAGGGTTCTGTCAGTCAACACAGCGCAAGGGTCTCCTCCCTTGCTACTGATGTGGTACAGTTTGTCCTGCAGTTCCCCCTCCTCTCTCTCCTCAGACATCTCTATCTCTCCGCCCCCCCCTCTCTCTCTCTTCCCCTCCTCTCTCTCTTTTTTCTTTCCTCTGCCATTTTCCCTCCTCGATCTTCCTCCCCTTTCCTGCTTTCTCCCTCACTCTCTTCTCTCTCTCCTCCTCTATCTTCTTTGTGCGTCTCTCTATCTGTCCGTTCTCTCTCCCGACTGACAGGAACTAGAGGCCGTCGGTCGTCTCTCCTTTCTCGCCTCTCTTTTCCCTCTCTCCGCTTTCTTTCCTCTCCTCTGTCTCTCCTCCCTCTCTTCTCTCTCCTCAAAAGCATCCGGGCCTTTTGTATCCAGCCGAGCGGCCTCCTCTCACGGTCTCTCTGCTGTGTCAGTCTGCGGCGGGCAGATAAGACAAGGTGACAGGAAGACGGCCAAACACGGACTCCTTCCTGTCCTCTTCACATGATTTCATTTCCGTATCCACTGGAGACGGGGGGGGGGGGGGCCTTTGTCGGTAGGGCGTTGACGTCGCCTCCTGTCCTCTACTTGTTCCTCGCTGATGGAGATAACAACAGCTCCGCTCCTCCAGTCAGCCGCTGTGAAGTGTGTGAGAATGCAGCGAGCCAACCTCAAGGCAAACTCGAATGCCTGTTAGTTAGACAGACTTCGGCATGGCCACACTCCCAGTTAACCTTGACAGGAGTGTGTGGGTAAGTGGCACGAGAACACACACACACTCACACGAGGTCACATTCACACGGACATGCACGCGCACACACACGTAAAGTCAATCGCACACTCAGACACATACATGGATACAGTGTATGGACCTGTATATAAACGACTTTTTGCTTGCTTGCAAAAACAAACATTGAGTCCACCTAATCACTGCCCGTTTATCTGGGGCCAATACATATGTCCTTAAATAAACGACACCTCGCCCTCTCACCCACTCTCATCCAGACCTGCATGTGTTCTCACTTGTATATCATCCCACACTCTCACACACATGCACGTAGACACATGCACACACACACATTACCCCCCCCCCGCCCGTCTCCAGTGGATACGGAAATGAAATCATGTGAAGAGGACAGGAAGGAGTCCCCCCCCCCCCCCCCGCACACACACACAGCACAGAGGTTGAGTCAGTCCAGGCAGAGCAGAGTCTGGGAGGAGAGTCCGAGTGTGTTGTTGGAAGATCACCCCGTTCCTCCAGGACCATGGGCCAGGCACAGGGCTGGCTGTGATAAGGGTGTCGGCGCATCACAGCCATGTGGCCTTGGGAGATACAAGAGAACACAGAGCCATCACTCTCTCTCTCTCTCTCTCTCTCTCTCTCTCTCTCTCTCTCTCTCTCTCTCTCTCTCTCTCTATCCCTGTCCCTCTCTGCAGATTCAAGGGTCCAACATGCCAGAGCAGATGGGCTTCCAGACACTGGGACAGGATTAGGCTTGCTTGGTCGTGTAATGTGTGTGTGTCCTCCAGTGGTTCCCCCCGCCCGGCCTCTCCAGAGCCAGGATCAGGAAGGGCCTCGTCCTCACCCTCTCAGGCAGAGCTCAGAACCCGCGGTCTGCTCCTCTCTTCTCCGTTCCGCTTAAAGGACTTTCTCTGATGTTCCAGGACTTGGACTTATTTTGTGTCTTTCTACTACTTTGGAATGTGCTCCTGAGGCTTAGACAACTGTGTGTGTGTGTGTGTGTGTGTGTGTATGTGTGTGTGTGAACACAGGAAGATGAAGGATCTGATGGACTGTAAGACACTACTGTTAGAGATGACTAGACTGTGTAGAAAACGATGTGGATTTGTTCCTACATAAAGTCTGTATGCATGTGATGTGTGTGTTCCAGGAACATTTCACAAAGAGTGTGTCTCCATCTCCAATTTGGCGCACACGCACACACACACTCCACACTCCTCTCACCCCTCTGCAACCCTATGATGGTTTGTCTGCGGACCATGACAGACCAATGGCATCGCCACGCTTGGCTTCACCTGTTGTTGTGCTCACTGGAACACGAGTTGCGGGCAGAATCATCGCTGAGGGACGCCGTTCAGGGTTAACAGCTTTTTAACGCCCCCAGATAGCACTACAAAAGGCATTCTGGGAGATAGAGGGCTGGCAAAAATGGTTTTAAAGTTAGAAAGTCACTGGGCGTTGGAGGGTTGCGAACTTTGAGTGTGGGTTGTGAGGAGTTGAACATAGACTCTCCCCGGACCGTTCTTGCACTGATCTCTGGGAGTTGCGGTTTCAACTTGGAATGAAACAACAGAGATCAGATGAGAAACCCACAAAGGTCTAAGAGTGGCTGGGGGGTTGTGAGGGGGGGAGGGGCTACAGCGGTTCACGTTCTGCTCTGTGATTTCCCAGAAGGCGGTGGGCTGACTGAGATTAGATCCCGGCTGCAGAGTTTATACATGCAGTCACCAAGTGTGTCTGCTTTAATCCAACTGGACTTTATTCATATAACTTTGTTTAGAATAAACATACAAAAACAAAGATGCAAAGTCAACAAAAAATGGCCTTGAACAGGGAAAAAGACAGTGTTGGTTGTTGATTGAATTCACGTCCTGTGGGTCATTAACTTTGTAACTCGTCACTTTAGTTGAATGACCTTGCAGTTTGAATTATTAAAGCCTCTGGTTTGACGAGACAGGTGAGGGTTGGTGTACCAAAGCTCACAGTTGCTGTGACAAGCCTCTGAGAGAAATATGATTTTTATGTGTGTCCTACTGCTGTCTGCAGGCTCCATGCTCCCCTATGCAAAGGGTCAACACGAATACAACTCACTGACCAGCACACAGAAGACCATTGTTGACATGGCAATCGACCATGTCAACAAAAAGGAACATTCCAAACACATAAATTTCGAAACAACAATTTATACACCACATGTAAGTAATGCTTCATTTAATGACTATTCTGAGACATGTCTAAGCTCTCACCTCAAAGCCTTCAAACGTATTTGAAATCAATGTTGAGTCGAATGTAGTTTGTGAAAGGTGGAAGAATCATAAGTTTCTGTCAACGTATTTTTTGTACTTTCATTTTTTTTTTTTACAGATAACTGAAGTGGACACCTACTTTAAAATGTATTTGAGGGAGACAAATTGTTCCAAGATCAAACAAACGTTAAAATATGAACACCGTCCAGATTGCCAGTTCCGAGGGGTGAGTCCCAAAATGTTTTTGACTGGTAGATGATTCCGAGCTTGTTCTAATAAACCAAGTCAACCATTTGTAATTGTCGTTCAGCTTTGCGGCCACCAGTTGACATCATCCTAACAGATATATTGTACTGCATCTCAGAAAAGATTTTAAATAACTCTTGCCCTAACTTTTAAATATCAAACTAAGCCATGTCTGTCTATTTACCTGCCTGTCTATCTGTCATCATCTCTCATGCAGAAACGTTTCAACTGTGTTGTTTGCAAGAATGCCGAGTACAGCAATTACATTGACTGTCTGCGCCCAAGATCTGCAAACATATTAACGGTAGGTGCCCACGACGCGAATCGCTTGCCTTCCCAGTGCACCACGCTCATGGGACGTGTCCAGACAGATGAACGCAGAGTTGTTGTTCTCTAAAGTCACTGAGTGAGTTTACATGCACACTAATACGCCGATCATAACCCGATAATGGCAATAATGCGATTATTAAACTGATCATGTGGACATCTTTATCTGATTTACAAAGTCGGGGTAATGTCTTAATCGGCGTATTCATAACCCGATAAAGACACCTGGAAGTTTGCCCAATCTTTCGATTCTTTGATGCATTTCAACACCTTACTCGGATTTCTTTCGGTTTTTGGAAACGGCGCATTAGTGATGGGAATTTTTAGTCTTTTTAGTGATCCGGCTCACTTGGATCAGTTCACTTAAAAGAGCAAGTTCATTTGGCTCTCAAAATGGCTCTTCGTTCAGTTTTTTTTAAATCACCCTTCATTGCAAATAATGATTATGACCAATTTCTAATCAGCCCAAATTATCAAACGCCCACAATAACATGTACTACTGTAGCCTTAGTAAAGCTGTGGAAAGTTAAACTTGTATTTGTTAATATATCTTTCACTGAAAATTATGCATTTTAATCCTGGCTTCATGCATTAAAAGAATAAGTGCAAAATCTTGTTAACAAAGCACTGGATCTAGTTCCAGACGTTGTAGCAGTGGTCCCTGACTTCGAGGTGGTAGAGGAATCATTAGCATTATGGAGCTAAATCAGGGCCAAATGTTTTGTTGATTTGAAAAACATCAACAAAACATATAGTTGAAAAACTAAAGCTTGACATTGAAAATTTAAGTTTTGTTTTAAAACGTGAAAAATCAAACCATGTAATCAAACAAAAAATAAGTGTACCAATTTTTCTGCGAGAACTAGAATGACTATGACTGAATGCTTTCTCAGCATGGCGTCTGCTCCGCCAAGGCAACACGCCATGCAGACTGCCGAGTGAATACTGTGGTGCATGCATTCAAAGTTGTACGTGGACGTGGGGAGAAGTCATTGTTCCTGCTGAACTGCACAATCTGGCACAGTTTATTGCTCTTGTAGTGTAATTTGTAAAAACGTTGTCACTGGCATCAGTTTGTTTAGTAAAAATCACATGTATATGGTGGATAGAAAGCATTCAGTCATAGTTCTCGCAGTAACACCATTTCTTGAAGGCAACATGACTGAGGAGAGTCTTCTGCCTTCTTTGTTAGGCTGTCACTCATAATTCCATGCCCCTCTGTTGAAGCCACGCCCCCTATGCAAAATCGGGGTCAGAAATCTGAAGCTGAAAAAAACAAAGTTAAAAACAGATCTGAAACTGAAAAAGATTTGAAGCCGTAAAAAAAAAAAGATTCTGAAAACAAATATAAAAGTGAAAAATAATTCCAGAATTTAATCTAAATGTTATTCAAACTGAAAGAAAAATTGTTACACTTATTTTTAGTTTGAATACATGGTTTTATTTTTGAAATTGTAAACCAAAACTTACATTTTCAATTTCAAAGCAAAATTACTAGTTGCTACAGAGAGGATAACTGTTTAACGTTTTTTTTTTGTGGTGCTAGCATGCTCATGCAACAAAGTCGTTACTTAGTAACAAGTAGCCTTTAGAAGCTAGATGCCGAGCGGAGGTTTGTAATATGTAGCTAGCCTAACCAGAAGGATTCAATGTGTTTATTGAATGAAGTGACTGCAGTAGGGCCGACACAGGAAGACACGGCGACACTTTGTTGCAGAAGGATGATGGTGGTGCAAGTTTTGTCTGTGGAGCATACAACGAGCCTGGAAACGATGTTGAATATCAACACCCTGTATTTTTGTACGCCCTTCGACTGGTTAGCTCCTGCAATTCCCACACAGCAGAAGTAGTTAGCTAGCTCTACAATTTACCAGGGCTAGGTCTGAATCTAGGTGCAAAACGGAGCAAAGCTGCATGTATATGCAGGTAGCAATGCTAGTGCTAAATAACTATTTAGCTGGTTGGCTCCATGACGCCGATTCCCACACAGCAGAAGTCTAGTAGTTAGCTAGCTCTACAATTAATCGGGGCTAGGTCTGAATATAGGAGCAAAACGGAGCACAGCTGCCGCTGTAGGTATATGCAGGTAGAAACGCTAGTGCTAATAACTGGTCGGCTCCATGACGCCGGGGTTAAGTAAGTAGGGCTTGTGAGACTGTTCACCAAAAGGGGAACCCACTTGTCTAGCAGATTAAGACATGTTCGTAGGTACCTAGCGAAAAGTAGCCTCAACTTTCTTAGAGTTTCAGCTACTGTACTAATGCTGAGAGCTCGCTGATATTGCTGTCTGTGTTACTAGAACGGCTTATCTATGCGTCGTTGCTGACATGGTGACGTTAGGCTAGCACTGAGGTCCCTTGGTGCACACAAGGCACTTTTTGCCACAAAGACTTAATTCAAGCCTAAACCGTGCAACGGAACGTAAATCCCAATAGAAGCAACGCAATCGCTACCAAGACAAACCTTTTGACATAAGCGTTGTCTATGTAGTCTAAATATTGACGGGTCTATGTAGTCCAAATATTGACGGATCCTTAGCGGTTGGAAAATAAACATTAATAATATATGTGAGAGAACAAAGGTTGTGTCCTTGCCGAAAGCAAGCACACCCAATTACACATGTGTACGGAGTACTCGTAGCTATTATTGGCATAAACCAACAATTGCTAGTAGCTACTCGGGTTTCTCATGGTCATGTAAACGCACTCACTGTTGTAGTTCGTATAACGTCATGGCAAAGTGTGCAGACTTGGGTTTACGTAGATCAATATTTCGAGTAGGCCTACTCGAAATATTGATATCAAATACAACTTTAACACACACATTAAGCAAAAATCCGATACGCTGGCTAGATGTAGCATGATGTTATCTGCTATACACACCATAGTTCTGGCTCTTTCTTTTACATTTATTTACATTTACATTTATTCATTTAGCAGACGCTTTTATCCAAAGCGACTTCCAAGAGAGAGCTTTACAAAGTGCATAGGTCACTGATCATAACAACGAGATAGCCACAAAACATTGCGAGTAGCCAAAACATGAAGCACACATTGTGAACAACCAAAGTAAGTGCCAAAGGGAAGAACCATAAGAGCATGTAGTTAAACAAGTTACAATTAAACAACATGAACTGCTATAAGTGCAAGTGTACCTGTGAAAAAAAACAAAAAAACAACAATAATAAAAAACAATATATCACAGCGAGTACAAACAATTTTAAATCAGTTACCACTAACCACAAGAGCAACAAGTCTCTGAGCAAGAGTCATTGTGATCCTTGAGGGAACTAACATCGGGTCAAGCGAACCATTCCTAAGTACCGTTGTACTCCCGGAACAAGTGCGTCTTGAGCCTTTTCTTGAAGGTGGAGAGACAGTCAGTGTCTCTGATGGAGATGGGGAGTTGATTCCACCACTGGGTGGCCAGACAGGAGAAGAGCTTGTGTTGGGACCGGGCGGTCTTGAGCGGTGGGACCACCAGGCGGTTGTCTGAAGAAGACTTTTGCTTCGTATTGTATAAGTGAAAGATTAAAAGTTGCAGTATGCGATCGGACGCAAAAGCCACTACAGTGCGTGTCCACTACAGCAACGCGAGCGGCGCAATGCTTTCCTTTCATTTGGTGAAAATGAGTGCATTGTGTGGAGCGTCGCAATCCAAGTTGAGATGTTCTCAACTTTATGTAAATGAGGAGCGATTTTCGAGAGCGTTGGCCAATCGGCTTGTTTTTGTGTTTCTTGGAACGTAGAAACCGTTGATCATGGTAAACATTTCTAGCTTTCACAGTTTCAAGATGAAGGACAAACTGATCGTCTGTGTGGCTGCATACCCAGCCCTGTTTGATACGTGTCTGTATTCGTACAGAGATGTAAACAAAAAAATAGTGGGGTTTATGTCATCTTAAATTCAGTCTCGTAACAAAACGTAACTTTGTTCTGTGCTGGATAGCCCCGTCGGTGGTACATGACTGGTTACCCGGTGGCATAGGCCTACAGTAACATTTAATCTTTCACCCTGAATACAATTGTATTGTGAGTAGTGGATAAGATCATGCTACATCTAGTCAGTGTATGGGATTTCTTGCATCATGTGTGTAAAAGTTGTGTTTCATCAATATTGTCAAGATTTGGTCTTCCCAGCAATGCCTTGAACAAAGATGAGAGCTAACCGCTTCATAGCCCTCACAGGACAAACTGTCTTATTTAGACTTAGCTCTGGATAAGAGCGTCTGCTAAATGTAGACTTTATATTATTTTCAATTACATCATTATCAAAGTGGCCTAGCAAGACATTTTCCACGAGGGGGAATCCCCTGCTTTGGCAAACTGGTGTCTCACAGTATGCCGACTGAATGTTTTGGGGGGGTTTTACTCCAAATGATGAACGGGAATGAATGAATGATGTGAGAGTGCTCCAGGTGGATGGGACTTAGGGTCTTCAACCCCTTTGACCTCAACGTGCCTGGGAAGCAGTAGGGTAGCTCGAGTGTAGAGGAGGGAGTGGGATGCAAGACATACAAGTGGCTGGCATAGATAAGTTGTATTTATAGTAAGCTACTGATTAGACTGGTTCATACATTTGATTAGCTGATGAGCATCAGTTGTGTAATTGAGATGGTGATCAGGTGTGTAGACAAAGTGGCAGATGGGAGTTGTAGTGTGGTCAGGTCATGTATATTAGACATTTCCCCACTCCAACACACCTGATTTAAATGTTAATGTTGTTTTGAAGTTCTGCAGAAGCCAGATAACAACAATTCATTTGAATAAGGTGTGTTGGAACAGGGAATCATCTAAAACAGTACATCTAAATACAGTATAGTGAGCCCGAGATGAGTGTTGAAGACCACTGTTCTAGATAGTCCAGGCCCTACCTGTACAATTTTCTTCTGAATTTTGTTTAACTAAATCTTCTGTGAACCTTCCCAGAATGAAGAGGAACGAAATCGACACTGCCACGTGTACCATACCGGGATGGGTACCATTGGATCCTCCCCGTGATGGGAAGCCAGTGCAGGGAGATGAGGAGCGGGGTAACATGGGAGCGTTATGTGCATCATCACGGAATAACTGCATATATCTGACAAAAAACACACTGTCTTTAGAAAACTGGGTCTCTCAGTGGTGTAATACATCTCTAAAGAAGATGACAAGCCATTGCTGTAATAAAATCAAGATTTTATTTACCTGATGAGATGCTGAGGTATTTTTCTTGGGTCAGTTTTTGTCTTGTTTTGAACATGGAAACAGTTACTGTAGACTCCTTCAGAGGTGTGTGTGCTGCATTTCTGACCAAAATATGGATACTTTTACCTGGTTTAATTGTAAAGTCATACCCTTGCTAAGACTAAATAAGATTGTTATCATCATCTGTTAAGCATTCAGTAATCTGTGATACCGTATTTCTTCGATTTAAACGCTGCCCTCGAATAAACGCTGCACCAAAAATTTACATTGTGTAATAAACGCTGCCCTCGATTAAAAGCTGCACCAAAAAAATCTGAAAAGTTATTTAATTGGTTTAATTAAAACACGGTATTTATTACACAAGTAAATCACAAGTGTAGGCTACAATGTACTTCGCCACTCGCGAATTCGCCTTTCATCAACCCCAAGTTGCCCCAGCAACGAAGCATTGTAAGTGGGGTCTTTGTAAAAGCGTTGTGAATGGTTCGCACTTGTACTCCCAACTAAACACGCGGCTTCAATTTTACACTAGATATACAAGGCTTTGTGTTTGACCTCCTTGTCTATTCTTTGTTTGTCTATGGCCCCACTACAGCTACAATTCACTAAATCTCTCTTACTAATTAAACTCCGCCCTCGAATAAACGCCACACCAAAAATGAACATTGTGTAATAAACGATGCAGCGTTTAATCGAAGAAATATGGTAACTTTATTTGACTGTGTGACCCTCATACTGACAAAGTGAATAATCTACAGGAAGTTTTATCAAAAGTAGAGCAGGGTTCCACCGTTATTCATGGCTTCTAATGAGTACTCCTGTTTTCTGTGTTTTGTAGCTTCCTGTGCAGTGTGTTACACCCTCACATAAATACGCAAATACCACCAAAGTTTGGTTTAATTGATTGATCCTATCACTCCAAATCAAACAAACTTGAATCATAAATATATTAATGATATTAGAGGAATAAATAAACCCAGCTCCATGTTAAGCTTGAGTGGCTTCCACTAGGCTGATCGTTTCATTTTCACGACTGACAAGTAACAAGAAAGGTCCATTTGTCAAACTCCCACATCCAGAGAAAAGGCCTCGAGCCTCCAGCAGACCTTCCCAGAGGCGGTCTGAGGGTAATTATGAGCTGTGTCATGGAAATTTTGGAATACAGTTATAATGTGTGTGTTTCATATATGAGGAATGTGTTTTAACGGAAGTCTAAAGTTGATTAAGAGTCAACTACATTTGGTAGAGATGCCATTTGCAGTTTTATAACTAGGAGACGGGAAGTCTGGGTGACCTGAGAGAGTTCTTGTCACCTGGGGAGGAAGAGACAGTTGGTCTGGAGACAAATGTGGATTCAACTGTATTGTTATTGTGATCTGCTGCTCTGACCCTTCCTCTAGACTTGTTTGAAGTGGCCCACACAAAGGACAGTTGACCATTTGACTGGTGAACCCCTGTGGTTTTACTATCTACTGGTTTGGGGAGAGAGGCCACAATAAAGAACCGTGGGAACTTGATATGAAGTCACTGTCACTGAGCAGTGCTGACCAATCACAGAGTTCAGAATAACCATTTGATCTAAAGTTTATATAAGGCAGGGTTTTGGGGTTGTTCTGTATCACTCTGGCGAACGACCTGTGGCTAGCACCTCCTTCGTTATGACTGATCACAAAGTACTTTGTTAAATCTTGATTTGTACAAGCAAAATAAATTTATTGTAACCGCCATCTCTTGACTATTCAAATCTACACAGTGCCGCTAGAATTTTTCCATATCACTTGGTGGCCCGTATGGGGATCCTCGCCTGCTCGGCGTATCACGGACAAGGACTCCCTTAGAAAAGGTGATCTGATCAATCCGGCATTGCCGCCTTTACCTCTATCCAAAATTTTCAGAGAAAGCGGGGCCGATTCGAGGGGGTGCTTGACTGGTTGCGCTTTGACTGACGCGGGATCCTGAAAGAACCGGTAAATATTCTTTTGTGGCTTCTGTGTAATTTGAGTTGTCTAAATGTGTGTAGTTTAGACTATGGTCAATAATTCGGTTTAGTTAGTAATAGGGCGGAGACTGGAGAAGAGCTTTGTCCTGTACGTGCAAGTCGTACGAAATTAATAGGGCGGTGATCGGAGAAGATCTTTCGTCCTGTACGTGCAAGTCGTACAAATTAATCGGGTAAGGCCGGAGAACTTATCCTTTACGTGAAAGTCGTAAAAAAGCATGCAGGGAAAGTGTGCTGACGAGCGCACAAAAGGGTGATAAATTCACATGTTATATCGTGTTATGTGTCTTTTGAGACCCTAGGATTAGAATATGTTGGGTTAGTGATAGTTTGAGAAATTGTATTGGCTTTGGTGGTCATAACAGTTGTTATTTATTTACGGCCAAAACGTGATTCTAAGTCCCGAGAGAAAAGTATACTAGTCAGCTGTGTGAGTGAGAGTGTTTACAAAGGGTTTGAGTCCCTGAAGGTGGAGAACAAAGAAAAAAAAAAAAGTGAAGAAAGGCCTGAATTATGAAATTTCAAAGTTAGTAACGCGCGCGTGTTCATTTTTTGTTTTAATTGCAAGTTATGTTTTTTGAGGTTAAAAGAAGTATGAGTAACTAATGGTGTCTATTATTCAACCTATATACAAATTACAAAAATCAAAATTTTAATTATTTTTCAAAACTTTAATTATTTTTCGGTTTGAATATTTGTAATTTATGATTGTGCAGTTATTTTCATTGAAAGTTGTGAAGTCGGAATTTAATTGTTTTTAGAAAAGAAAAGGGGTAATTGTGTCTTTATTTTCCGTTGTTGGTTATCGCTTATGGATTGTAATTCTGAAAATGAATGGTCTGGAGGCAGAATTGACCTGTCCAAACATCGATTACATGAAGCAAAAGTATGGTAACGATAGTTTATTGCAAATGCAAATATGGATTGATAAATGTGGATTTTCGAGTGTGGAGTCGTTTTGTTTTAAGGACCTTATTGTATTGCGAAATGGGTTCGTGGAGAGAAATAGATACACGATTTTTTTTTGAAGTGGAGAAAAGAATAGATTTTAGCCTGATTGGAGAGCTTTTTTTCTGATTGGGTGGAGATAGGTAGAGGGATAAAGAAATATTAGGACAGAATAGTGTGGGGAATTTTTCATCTATTTCCCCACAGATTCACGATTGAGATTTTCTGGCTGTTCCGCAAACAAATTTCGCCTCATCCGCAGCCAGGGGTGTTGCGGCAGGATGCGCGGGCGCATGAGGGTTTGCGGGAATGCGAGAACAGAATACGAAGACGTCAGACATTTGCCATTTCTTCTGACAGCCGGTTATATCTAGGAAAAGTCAAGAAAGTAGGATCCTGGAATGTTTTTTATAGATTTGCTTTGGATTCCCGCAAAGATTGAAGCTTGTGCCTTGACTTGCAATTGCCATTGTGTTTCCAAGAAGGAAAGGTTAAAGTCCTCTCCGGAACAAAGGGTTTGAGTCCCTGTTGTGTTTGGAATAAGCGTGTTGTGGGCTATGGTCAAAGCTGATGCAGAGCGTGTTGACATGCTGTTGAAAAAACATGTAGGCCAACACGAATTGCTAGGTAAGGTCAATCCAAAATGCGTGCTTTAATTGTGGGAATTTGAGCAACATGTACGTGAATGTCCGGAGATGTGTCATCTTTGTTGAAAGTTTTCTGGAAATTGTGAGCGAACTCTCGCAAAATCAGAGGGGTTCGTGATCGGAAGTTGAGTTTCGAAATGGTGGCGTACAATGTTTATCGGTTGACACTGTTGGTAGAGGAGAGACGATTGTTTTACAACTCTGTGTTAACCGTTATATGTTTGATGTTAGACTTTACATCGGTCTGATTACCGCCAGAAGGCATTTGTTTTTGAAGACGGAGGCATTCTGTTTTGAAAATGCTAATGTTAATTCTTTGACTGAATTCTCCACTTGAAAAGAGGCGCATGCGCTTGAGCCTAGCGGAAGTTGATTCTTTCAGTGAAGCTCTTCTGCGTGCAGTGCCCACACGTGAGTGCAAAAAAAAAAAAAAGAAAATATCACTCATTTTATTGAAAATTTGACGTTGAATTGTGAAGTATATTGGTTGGGAAAACAGATGTGTGTTTCTGTTTCTTTGTCGAACTTAAGAAAATATTGTGAGTTGCCATACTCTTGATTTGGAAATTATGTACAGACCGATTTTCTATATTATGAGCTTGATTCGTTGTTGAATAACGCGCTGGAAATTTAGTGTTTGGGTAGGATAATTGGTAAAAGGCCAGTTTTGGCAATAAAAGCGGTATTCATTTGAAGAATTACAATCCCGGGGTTATTGAAACTTTTATAGAAAGTTATGTGTTCAAACGTAAATGTTATGTTGTTTAAGGAATATTTTTGTTTATGTCTGGAAATGTTCGATGGTTTTTAATTAATTTTGTGGAAGTTCACAGATGTTACTGTTGTTTAAAGAAATATGTAAAGGGTTATGAAGAAGTGATTAGAAAGATTGAGCCAGTCCGAGGGACTTAAGTGTATACAAGGGGAACTAGTTAGAGAGACTGAATTGCGATTGTTGTCAAGGGCAAAGGTACTACATATGTGTGTTTATTGCTGCTGAGATGATTTGTTGAAATGTGTTGGGTTTGGTGGTATTCATATTTACCTATTTAAATGGACTTGAAGTTGAAGCTTTGTCCAACCAGAATGCTAATACATGGGTAAACTGTCATTCTCTGGCGAGTGATATTAGGTGCATTTGTAGATTTCGGAGCCAAATTTTTATGTTGAAAATAAAATAGTACTAATGGTTGATAGAATTGTAAAGGTTGTAATTGTAAAGAAAATCTAGGCTGTGACTGTTGGTTAATGGCTAATGGTGAAAACGTGGAGGAAGTGCATTTTGTTCTGTCCTGAGACAAAGGAGAGTCCAGGAAGTTGAATTTGCAACTATGGCAACGACATTGGCCAACAAACTAACACACCGACAGGCGGGTACAGGCTAGTAAAGGAATTGCAGCTTTATATTTGAGATCCAGGATGAGTAACCGCATGACGCATGCGCAGATGGAAATTGAGAAATTGACTAAGACGAAAATTTAGAGAAATAGATAAATTTGAAGCGAATTTACATATTAATATGGTTACTTTTGAAATATGTTACGTGATGAGTATTTTGAGACATTTGCTAACAAGGTTTTTGTTTGTTTGAGGACATTTTAAATGAGTTTCAGAAATTCCGAGGAAAGGTGGGGGCTACAAAAAAAAGTCCCGTTACGATGAGTTTTACAAAGGTGATCCCAGAGGGTGTAATTCTGCATAATTATGTGAGTATTAATGGTGAAAGATGTGTCCGTTTAGATGAATTCGAAGTTTGGTGGTTTACGAATGTATGATTTAACATTTGTTCTAAATCCTAGCCAAACAGGGAGGTAGGAGCCTTTCCGACCAGAACTTGTATTTACGAGCGGAAAATCTGTGGTGTGTGATGGTCTCCATAAAAATGCAGAAATTAGACCCTGGTTCATAAATTAGTTCTAATTGGATTGGAAAAGTTATACTTTAGCAAAATTAAGTGAATAGCTGGTAAACGCCAACCATCTGTGTTGTTTAAAAGAAATGAAAAAAGGTTGAGAGTTTTTGCTTTGTTCCAGAGCGCGCTGTTTGATGCGAGTTTGAAATGCGCGATTGTTTATTTGAGTTGATACACTAACAAAGAGTAATTGAGATAGCTGGTAAATATAGGAATATTCAAAGGTGTATACATTACATGCTTTGATAAAACTTTTGAGGAGTTAAAGAATAAGGTTTTGTTTTACGGGTTTATGTTAAATTGGGAATTTAAAGGTTTAAAAGAAAAAGGGAGAGTTTATATTTTATTTTGTCTTAAGGGCATGGTACAATGTTTTGGGATAAACAGTTAGGCTGTGATGAGGTTGTATCATTATGGTATTGGTTCATAAAGAGGGTTATGATAATTTGGTTTTGAAATAATTTGGGAAGACTCATTAAGTCTGATAAATTGTGGTGTGATGGTTGGAACGAAGTAGCTTGTTCTGGACTGCAGCCAAAGCAAGTTATGAAGTTCTACCTATCTAACCTATATAGAAATATAGATGGGGTATAAGTTTAGTTAATGGTTACATTAAGAACATTTTATGGTCTATGTTTTATTTTGGAATCATACAGATTAAATTCTGGTTTAGGGTAGTGATGCTAGTTTTCTACATGTCTTGGAAAAAGAGAGAGTTTATTTGGTGAATTTAAATACAGGGAAAAATTAAAAGGGAATATGAAATTTAAAGGTATTCATTTGAACTGTTCCTAAAGGTTTTTTGAAGAAAAGATAATAAGAGACTAAAAGTTGAGGATATTCGTAATTTGGCTGTTTTCTAAAATAGTTTTATTTTATACAAATTGGTTCAAAAGTTGGTTGCTTCAGTGTAAGCTTGTTAATTCATAAAAGGGAAAAGAGTTAAAATATTTACTGATAGTTAAATACATCATTGGTGTTACATATGATTTTGGGAAAGGTATGGAAACAGGAAGTTTCTTAGTTTGATCTGGGACACAACTTGCTGTATGCAAATGTGGAATTCACTCTAACAATTATGATTATTCCACAGGGAAAATGCTAGTGCTGATACTAGCTGGAGCAGTTTCTAGATTGCCTGAATGCATTGATGAACTAACTAGAATATGTTTTTGATGTTGATATGTTTACAGGAAGTGATGAGATGATGTTGCTATGTCCGGATGAGCCTAACTTGACAAATTTGGGCTTACAGGACTCTTTTGAGGAAAATTGTTGTGTGACCTTGATACAACATTTGTTACAGATTCTTTAAGGGAAGCGCAGGCTTCTTAGAGAGGAAGAGGTGACGTTTAGGAATTTATGACTGACTGATGACTGACTGATCCAAACAGAGTGACTATGGGGGTTTTATGGTTTTATGAATTTAGTTTCAGTAGTTTGGATTTGTGATAGGATTGTGAGGGTTTGATATGATATTGCTGAGTTGAAAATATTGGACTGTATTTAACCCAGAGTGAGAATTTTGTTTTGTTTGAGTATATTTGATAAGAATTACAGAATACAGCGGACAGATGGAGAAAGGAATGGTGGAATGGAGATTCGAACTTGGACAAATCCACAAGAAAATGCGTTTTGGAAAAAGGAAGGATATGAGAATAAAAATGGAGGTTGTATGGTCTGCATAAAACATTTATCTTGAGATTTTGCTAAGTTAACACATGGAAAGATCATGCCTCTACAGTTTGTGTGATATCAAGAAGAATGCATTATTTTAGCATACAAGAGGATTTGTAATGGATGCATAGTCATTTTGTTAATACTTCATATGTGGGACAAGTATTATGAGAAAAGGAATTTAAACACGATAAGCTTCACAGTTAAGGTTAGAGAAACCATTTGGGTATTAATAGATGGATTTTGTAGAGTTCAATTTTTGGAGAAGTGATACTGTTTAATGATTGTTGATGGGAAGAAGTTTTAGACTTCTCAGGGGCTCAGTGATCAAGCTTTTGTTAATTTAGATTATTTTCGATGGGATTTTTCTTTGAAGTTATGTACACACTTGTTTAAGGAAGTTATTTTGGTGTTGAAAGGATTCAACATTGTGTTAATCACTTCAGTTGAATGAGAGAACAGAACTTTGAAGACTAAGTCAGACGACAAGAAGTCAGTTACCTTTAACTCTGTGAGAATGTGCTTGTTTATCACTGTGCAACCTTTTTGGAGTCTATTTTGTGTGAGATTCACAGGCAGGTGAAGGAGGCTATTCCTATGACTGGACCGCTGCATGATTTGATACCAGAGGACTGGATCGTGGTGAAGGACCTGAAACGCCTGGTAAAACCCAAGGTGGACGGGGCCATACCAGATTCTCCTGACGACTAATCCGGCGGTTAAGATCGAGGGGAGAGCAACGTGGATACACGCTAACCAGTGCGTGCACCTTGTCTGGAGACGGAAGCATTGGATACGCGTTCTGCGTAGTACCAAGGAAATTTCCGAGCTGTACGCGAAGTGCAGTGTCGTTGAAAGTTGCCCTGAGCAATTTGATCGTCGTTTGCAATCGATTCGACTAGACTACACCGCCTGACAGAAGTTTGCCTACATCCAACTGAAGATGGCATCCGTTCCGACAACCTGGACTTTGTGGTGTACGGGGTACAATGGGTTTTGTCTTGAGACTAGCATTTCTTATGTTAATGTTTGAATTATTTTTCTTAATTAACTGTTTGGGTTTATGGAATTGTAAAAAAAAAATATATATATTTTGGAATTGTCATGGAAATTTTGGAATACAGTTATAATGTGTGTGTTTCATATATGAGGAATGTGTTTTAACGGAAGTCTAAAGTTGATTAAGAGTCAACTACATTTGGTAGAGATGCCATTTGCAGTTTTATAACTAGGAGACGGGAAGTCTGGGTGACCTGAGAGAGTTCTTGTCACCTGGGGAGGAAGAGACAGTTGGTCTGGAGACAAATGTGGATTCAACTGTATTGTTATTGTGATCTGCTGCTCTGACCCTTCCTCTAGACTTGTTTGAAGTGGCCCACACAAAGGACAGTTGACCATTTGACTGGTGAACCCCTGTGGTTTTACTATCTACTGGTTTGGGGAGAGAGGCCACAATAAAGAACCGTGGGAACTTGATATGAAGTCACTGTCACTGAGCAGTGCTGACCAATCACAGAGTTCAGAATAACCATTTGATCTAAAGTTTATATAAGGCAGGGTTTTGGGGTTGTTCTGTATCACTCTGGCGAACGACCTGTGGCTAGCACCTCCTTCGTTATGACTGATCACAAAGTACTTTGTTAAATCTTGATTTGTACAAGCAAAATAAATTTATTGTAACCGCCATCTCTTGACTATTCAAATCTACACAGTGCCGCTAGAATTTTTCCATATCAGCTGCAACAATTGTTTATTTTCAGGAAGTACATCAGTAATCCCATGGTAACTGTGGCAGCATCGGTTGGATACAGGCTGCCCCCCACCTACACACAATCTCAAAACTAACTTCCGGCATGTCGATGTGGCTGAACTTCACCTCACAGTTGAAACTGAACACAGAGGGTGTGCAGGCACTGCAGCATACTTAGCATTAAGTCATTCCATCTAAACTGGCAGATATGAGAGCCTGATGTGAAGCACATTAGCTTTTTCTTCTCTCTGCAATGGGATGACTAACATGAGATACATTCAGAACAAACACATGCAGAACGCTCACACACACATACAAGACGCGCACACACACACAGAACACTGACGTACAGAACGCACACGCATAGAACACACACGCACTGTACCCAACAGACACAGAACACACACACATGCAGAACACACACATACTGAACAGTCACAACACCCAAATGTTACAGTGCATCCAGGAAAACGCATGCACAGTGCGTTCAAAAACAACCCCGGAATGTCAGATGCGTTTTGAGGTTACGTAAAAAACCCTGCGCTCCTGATAAAAGGCTCTCATGGTAAACAGGGGCTCCGTCCAGCCGTCTCCTCTAGTCTGCAGAGTTCGCAGGGACACACTCGTCTCCCTGATGCGTTTGAGGGACTTACTCACATCTTCAAGCACTTTCCCTGCGGCGGATGTTTGTAAAGGATCCCACACGGAGAACACTACCTCTCTGAGTTGTGACAACAGGGTGGCCCAAGGCCAGTACAGATCAGGGGCCGTCAGAGCTGTCTTTTGTATTCAATTCAATACATGAAATCGTTATTGTCCATCACACAATGATAGAAAATGGTCTTATCTTAGGGGCAAAAAGGAAGAAGCATAAACCTCTGTGAAAGACCTCTATAAAAGAGTACAGGGAACAGATATACACAGAACACTGTGGCCTCACAAACTAAAAGAGTACGTTTTACAGTCCAATAGGCAAAATCAAATCAAATCCCACTATTTTCAATAAGGTTGTTTCAATAAGGGTCTGAGTGTGTATATTGTGTGTGTGTGTGTGTGTGTGTGGTTAGACTGAGGCCTACACACTGAGCCTGCAGCTTTTACACACAGTGTTGCTGTGTGTGTGTGCTGCAGTGATATCGGAAAGTCTTTACCCCCTTCTGGTTTGCTGTGCTTCCAAACTCGGACCGAAACGACTTTTAAGACACAGCTCACAAGGACTCAAGATCAAAACAATGTATTGCAAGGATCCTCTGCATGAACTCAGCAGTTTCAGATGAATAATGTCCTCCATTCAGGAACAGAAATTAGGATGTTGGACCAGAGGGACTCCCTTTCTGACCCATTCTGCTGACTTCCCTTCCTATAAGATGTGGTGACTCTGCGCTGTGGCTAGTAAACGCAGGCCATTCCTTCACTCCGAAAATACTAGTTAGACACTTTTGCTGGACTTTCTTTTAGCACTATTTGCATGCCGCTTTGGATAAAAAAAAAAAGAATGAAACGTAAACCGTGACATCACCGTATTCCGCACATCCCTGACCAACATAGACTTCGCTGCAAATCTATCCTTTCCACACAGCAAACGTGCTATCTCTCTCCTGCTTCTTGTCTCAACCCTCTCTCCGCTCTCTCTCACTTTCTTTGCATGACAAAGGATCCTTATGATTTGTGAGGATTTGAAAGCTGTTATGGGTAGAACTCTGGTATTTCTTCCATAGCGGACACATTCTTCGATACTTACACATCCAGCTACCAGTACCCCTGACATGCTGATAAGTAATGCAATTAAATGGACTGTATTTCACTGAAAGAGGACTTATTTATTCGCTGTAAAATCTCATTAAGAGTCTGTTCCGCAGCATGCCCTGCAGTTACGTTTATACTAGATCATTTCACGTACATATGAAGGTTAATTGGTAATTAATTCTAATGTATGTCCGTCACAGAGAATTCAGTACTCGATGTGCTGCAGTACCTTGTAGCCTGTGATTTGAAATAGAAATACATTTAATGAAAATAAACAAATCAAGTAATCATTTTTAACTAAGTAGGCTACTGCACATTGACAAAGAAGCCATTTTGAAATATCTTTTTAAAAAGACTTGAAGACAGAACTACATACAGTAAATATTGCCACAAACAGCTAGCACAGTATACAATACAAGTTGACATAAATCTAGCTAAGTTTGATATTGAACATAAACGTATAGGCCTACGAGATGAAACCATCAAACAGAGCACCATTTGTCTCATACATCCGTTTAATTGTTGTTTGTTCTGACCATCACTATTCTGGAAGATATTGCATAGAGAAAGGCCAGGGAGATGGAAGCTAGAGATGGGGAAGCCGGAGAGAGGCTGATGGACAAAGGCCGAAGAGAGGCCGGGCTGAAAGGCTGAATCAATTTTGGCAAAATAAATGGAATGTCCGAGGTCAATTACCTTTCCTCACTCCCCCATCCTGAGAGGAAAAGAGAGAAAAGAAGAGAAGGAGAGAAAGAGAGAAGGAGTTCAGTCTGCTCTCAGAGACACTGGAAGTCTATAAATGAAGTACCATGCAGGATTGTCAACTAATACCTGTTCTTACCACCTGTATTCACAGATAAGACCCTCTTGGAAGGTGAGTGGGGTTGGGGGGGGGGTCTGGGATGGAAGAGGGTGAGGATGGGGGCATGTGCTGGAGGACTGAATAGATGGAAATCTACAGAAACAGGTTGACTTCATGGCTGCTGTGTTCCAAGCACGAATGAATAGAACTGTATGAGCAGATAGCATTGAGACGACAAACTCTCAATGATGTAAGAACACTTATGCAGATGCATGAGCTGAACGGTCACTTTAACGTCAGTCTAAAATACTCGTTAGACTTGTCTAATCCCATTGTGTATTATATTGTGTAAAGCATGCATGTGTTTAATGTGGGTTGCAAACACAGGCAAACAGGCATCCACAAAGTTCCATACGTAACCCCAACCCTTAATCTGCCAACGTTGCAACACTACGGCTTTTCCATGTTCACATCGCAGCCCTCTGCTTGCTGCTTTACGGACATCGCTACCGATGACCCTCCAACTGCAGGCTTAGGCCGAATCCCATTTCTCTGTCTTACCCCTTACCCCTTTGTGTACCCCTAGCCCTTGTCCCTCGAAACAGAGTAGTAGGGCTAGGGGTGAAAACATACCCCTATGAAATGAGACACCACTTGGTTACAGTTACGTCATCTAGCATGTATCGATGTCTCCAAAGCAAGAGTCTTATGCACTGATATCAAACGAAATTCGCTGCTAATGGAGTTTAGTTAAAACTGTAGACATGCATGGAGTCCATTCAAGGCTAGTCAGAGAAATGCGGGACTGTTGTGCAAATCAGCAATGTAACGTTAGCGTAGCAAACTAGCGATTTTAAAAACGTTTCAATTACAGTTTTTCTCAATTGTTTACACACAAATACTGGTACTTGAGACACAATGACCACAACATGTAACTCATGCACCAACCCCATGAACCAATTCTGCTAAACTAAATGTTTATTACTGAGTTAAATTATTACCTTTTTGGATATCGTACTCCCTTACTGCAAAGGATTTTTTTCTTTTACTATAAGAACCCTGTAAATAACTCTTTGGAATTTGCTGTGAACTTTTTTACACTGCAAGCCAAATTTTTCCTTCCCAAACAAAAATGGCTACAAGGACGGCCATGCTGTCGTGTTTTTCAACTAGAAATGGCCACTCTTCTTAATTCTCTCCGTTTGATAAAAATTAACCAAAAAAATGATAGACTTTTATGCCTCCTTCACACAGTTGTTAAAGGATAACAAATTCCTTCCTCTTTGTTCCGTGTTTATTATTTATTTCTATTTGTTTTCTGTTGTCATTGTTGATTGTCTGTATATACTTTAGTGTACTGGTGTACAAGTATAATGTAGGCTGTCATTTGTATTTATGTATTGTCACTAAGCATTAATTAAAAAAATAAAAAAGATCGCCGCAGCCGCTACTGCCACTATTGCTAACATTGTTGGCAGAAGAAAAAAAAGTGGTCACCTTTGGGAGGGTGGCAATAAAAGTTTTGTTTTCCTCCTTCTTCCGTATTTTTGCTGCACTGCTAACATATAATCGTTTCACAATTTCATAATATCGTTTCAAAGTCTCTCGTTTCAATCTTTCTCTCTTACTGTCGGGTAACTGATTACAGTTTTGAGAAAATGGGTGACTGTTTCAAGAAATGGGTTTTAGCAATCGTGAAAAACGGTAAACACAAAACCTCATCTTCAAGCACTATTTACAAAACCTCTGAATCCTCTTGCAAAATGAAACTTTCGCCTCAAAACTGTTTTACCTGTACTCAAAATCAAACTTTGCCTCAAAACAGATTTGCCTGTGCTCAAAATCAAACACTGGTCTCAAATCATAAACAAAGTGATCAAAATGATATACACTATCAAGCAGTCAGTAAACAATACACCAAAAAATAGAAAACACATTGTTCAAAACATATAGTTCTCAGGGGGAAGTACATTTTTAATCTCAAAACAAATTTCATATTTATCCGTCATTGTCTTTTGATGAACGAAAACATGTAACGATGGCGCTAGAGGGCTATAATGGAGTGGATGCTCAATGATGTGATGCCGAGAAGAAGACCTTTTTATCCTGTGTCCCATACACCGCTCGACTACAGGTTTTATTACTACACCTCCAATCACAAAACATCTCAAAATTGATCAGAAATTATTACTCTGCTTTGCGCTTTGCAATTTATTTTGTTTTCTTTTCCTTGTATCCCTATACAGTACTGTACCCTGCATCTCACAACTCACAACTCACTCTTGTTCTTTGTTGATATGAACCTGCAACCAGTCAAAATCTATTGAGCAGTCAGTACTGTTACTGTAACAAATGGAAAGCACAATGATCAGGGGCCATACCATTTGTTCATTGTACAGTATACAACCTACAATGCACTGTACTACAGTATACAATATTGTAGCGACCCACGGATTGGTCGCTGTTAACTCGCGCTGTTGGCGCAAAGGATTGTGGGTGGCGCAATTCACATACTTGTTTCATGTTTAATTAATGTTGCATGCATGTTTGAGTTGAGTGTTGTTGTTCTGTCGATTAGGTTTGTCAGTGGATGATGTATCGATGTTAGTAACTATAAGTTGTCGTTGTTGCCATAACTGTGAATTGTATGTGAGTTAATGACTTGTTGTTGGCATTCACATGTGATTGGAGGTGTTGTAATAAAACCTGTGGTTGAGCGGTGTATGGGACACAGGATAAAAAGGTCTTCTTCTCGGCATCACATCATTGAGCATCCACTCCATTATAGCCCACTAGCGCCATCGTTACAATATTATACAGTAAAAGGGACAAAAATCAAAGGAGTAAACGTGATCAATGTGCTTCTTCTTGTCTTTGGGCTGGGTCAGGCCAGAGCACTTCATCGACATCACAAGCAATATTTTCCCACCTTCAACAACCTGTTTGCTCTCTGAACTGGCTTATATTGGTTTTGTCACATCATTTGAAACAAGTAAAATCAATTTTGAGTGGTTGTGTTTAGTCAATGACATGTTTTATCTATTTGTATTTGATTGTTGCCATTTGTGTTTACCAGTATGGATGACATGTGCATTAGAGTGAAGAATGTGTTTTGAGAATGAGAATGTGTTGAGTTTTGCTGAAAAGTCTGAGATCTGCAAATTGTGTTTTACCATGTGAAATGATTTAAGGTATTGATAACAGACTGCACAATTAGTTACATGAGTTTAGGCAACTGAGAACTTTGTTCAGCCAATGGGTTTTAGTGTTTTAGCAATTGAGAAAAACTGTAAGCTACCTAATGTGTTTCGCGCTGCTGGGCTGAGAAACAATATGGGACAAACCATTTGTGCAAGATAGGGGGGTTTGGGTTTGTCTCGCACATGAATAATATAATGGAAGGCAGGATATTTTTTTGTTTACATGTATGGGGAGAAACATAAATATGAAAAATAACATACTGTACTATATTTAATATTTTTGTAAATTCTATGTAGCGGAGGTGAAAATTCACCTGGGCGGCTGCCTACTGTGCCTAATGGTAGAGTTGGTTTCACCCCTCTAGTGTGGTCAGGTGAGGGGAAGACCTATTGGGTCAACTATTGGTCAACTAGCATGCTGGACTACAGCATTGACGCACACCTATTGATCCACCCTACCTGCCGACAGGCATCCAAGTAGTACTGAATGCGTCTGTCTGTCTGGCAATTCAAATTCAGACATCATTTTTTCATAACAGAAGAATACACTTCACCGTTTACAGTTATCACTATTCTGTAACACACCCAGACGTGCGTAACGGTAGGTTTCCATGGCGACCAGCGTTGAGGTGGTTGTCGTGTGCAGGGACTGTACAATCTGTGTTTGATCTCAGATGTACTTGGAGGCAGGATAGGAAGACTGCTAGCTCGCTATGACATGATGAGTAATTACTCTGAGGTGGATGGCTTTGCTGCTTTCATTTAAGGCGTTCTCTCTGTCTCTGTCTCTCTCTGTGTGTGTCTCTCTCTCTGTCTCTTTCTCTTTCTGTCCCTCTGTTTCTCCCTCTGTATCTGTGACGGGAGTGTATGGGGTGGGCAGGAATGCATAATGAAGCTAATGGAGGATCCATTTACACACATCACATGATTGACTTACAACCACCAGTGAAGTGTCTTCCACTGTCAGCTGTCTGGAGAGTGTTCAGGTCCAGGAGATTGAGACGGCAGGAACATGACGGAGCGAGAACATCCACAATCACCGCCTGCACATCTAACAGGCGTCCCTATTCAGAGAGGGTGCGCACGACCGGTGAATGTGATGTAACTGTTTTGTTCAGACAGACTTAGCTTTTCTCCCTTCCTCAACAGTCCACCACAACAGGGAAGGTCCATCGTGGTTAGTCGACAGGTGCCAAAAGGCTGTTGATCAAAACTCAGCCGTTTCCATACAGCCTTTCCAAAATATGTAACAGCTAGAAAATGGAATATCTTATCAGGCTGTTGCAGGCCGAGCCCACAGCATGGACTTTGACTTTACATTTTAATGAAGGTTGCAGGAGTAAAACATTAACCCAATCGAAAATCCCCCTGTTTTTTTTGGCAGCATTAGCACCCCCACCCCTCTCAACACACACACACTCACACACACATGCACACACAAACTGGACGCACACACTAAGTAAACAAGGACTGAATCCTCTCGACGGGTCATTTCTTCACCAGTAACACTTTTTTCTTCCAAAAAATAATCATTCCTAGTTCATAATAAAAAAAAGCTGCCAGCGCTGAAACTAGCTCTAATGAAGCACGTAGCGAAAAGGTGATCTGAGGTAGATGACTAGCAGATTTATGTAGGAGGGTTTTTCATTATACATGCAGAATTTTTTACCAAGCTTTGGCAGTTTTAGAACTGTAGGTTGTTGCTATGATCCGAGTCTTAGTGGTTGTTTTTATGGGAGTTTTCCCCTTTGGTTTTAGCACCCGGTCATCAGTCTCTTCCTTACCAACAGCAGGTGGAAACAAAGGCATTAATAACGTGCAGGGCAACACAATTCTGACTGAAACCTATTATTTCATGAGGAAGGGGCACTACAACAAAATTATTTATTTTCCACTGAATATTTCTGAGACAAACATCAAAACAAATCCATGAAGGTGTTTTCATTTTCCCGAACCACTGCAATTACTCTTTGTTGTCCAAAGCGAGATACCCTGCTGAGAAGAACAATCTCGACACACAATCACAATAAATTCCTTCTCTCTCTTGTTTTTCTGTTAACTTGTTCTGTTCTGTGGATGGATGGATGTATTCACCCACTCCTGAGTCCATCATCACCGTGTCTCAAACAAGCCTTGTTAGTACTGAGAAGAACAGTTGTTTGATTGATTGTAGACTACTGGTTGAGAGACTGTGTTTACAGATTCCCTTCAACAAGCATGAGCCGCACCATAGTCACGTCGCACTCCAAAGCAACAGGTAGGCGGTTATCGGTTTCTGAGTAACAACAACATTGATCAGTGTTTCTGATGGAAACAAGCAGAGACACAGAACAATGCCTTCATCTGTTTCCACTAGATTCTCAATTTCACATTCTTATGTCAAACAGGGACCACTAAACAGGATTACGTCTTGTGATGACAAACACATTCGTCCTTCTCTGCACATGGAAAGAGTTCTTAGGGTTGTTCGTCATCAACTTGTGTCATGGCTGTGTGTGCATCATCCGGGTGGGCAGCATTCTGTGTGTAATAGAATGGACTGACATGGAGGGGGGGGGGGAGGTGATATAACTGGGTTAATGTCTGTACTTTCAGAGGGTACCTTAGGATTGCAGAATCACTCCATCCCCTGCTTGGCAAGATGCGTGCAGATTGACAAATGTTTTGAAATGTTTTCATGCCACTGACTAATCAAACATGTGTACTCAGCCCCGGCACAGCAGGTGTACTGAGACAGTCTGGATGCAGCATGTTGCTACATGTCAGGCAGCTGGCCTTCTGTTTGTTAGAACCCTGCACTTGTGAGACCCAGAGAGGGGTGGGGTGGGGAGGGGAGGGGAAGGGAGGGGAGGGGTGAGGGAAGAGGAAAGTGGTTTGTACTGAGCTGTCTGTGTGTGTGTGTGTGGCGGGAGTCAGATGGCTGAGCGGTGAGGGAGTCGGGCTAGTAATCTGAAGGTTGCCAGTTCGATTCCCGGCCGTGTCAATTGACGTTGTGTCCTTGGGCAAGGCACTTCACCCTACTTGCTTCGGGGGGAATGTCCCTGTACTTACTGTAAGTCGCTCTGGATAAGAGCGTCTGCTAAATGACTAAATGTAAATGTGTGTGCGTGTGTGTGTGCATGGGTCCTAAAGCAGGAGAGGCTGCACCCCCCCGGGGCATTGTGTCAGGCACATGCCCTGGCTGCTCCTCTCAGACCCAACCCTTTGTTATGCTAATGAAGGAAACCGGCCTGGCCTTTTGTCCAACACACAGAGGAGGCAGAGATGAGAAAGAATGATAAAGAGAGACAGAGTGAGGGAGAAAGATAGACAGAAAGAGAAAGAGAGAGATAGGAAGAGAGAGAAAGGTGTAGTGAGATAGGGAGAGAGAGGGAAATATGTAGAGAGAGAGAAAGAGAGGGAGAGAAAGAGAGATGGGAACAGAGAGATAGGGAGAGAGAGGATGATGGGGAACTAGAGAGAACAGAGTGACAGATAGAGAGAGAGCGAGTGAGAGAAAGAGAGCAAAAGAGAGACGTATGAAAGAGATGAAAGAGAGAGAAGGACACAAGGTGTTCTAGTCTTCCTGACCTGAGGCAGCCAAAACAAGCTGGGAACACTCTATCACACACACATACACACACACACTCATTCACAGACACACGCGCAGACACTCCACACACACTTACACAAGCATACGCCACATGCGCACACTCTCCAGACACTCGCACACACTCTCACTCACACACTCCACACTCACTGACACACACATACACACCCGCCGCCTCATATAGCTGTGTGCTCTACTTCACTCCTGTTCAGATCCCGGTCTGCCGCCGGTGTGTGTGTTTTCTGCCTCTCTTCCGACTAGAAAACCACTCTGGCACTTTATACTTGCTCATCAACGAGCCTCCCACCACATTAGAGGACCATGCTGCTGTAGGATCCTTGAGCCCCGAGCTCACTGAAGACAAGGAAGGAGAGAGGTGTAAAGGGAGAGAGAGGCAGAGAGAGAGAGAGAGAGAGAGAGAGGGGGGGGGAGAGAGGGGGAGAGAGGGGGAGAGAGGGGGAGAGGGAGAGAGACAAAGAAGGAGAAAGAAAGAGAGTGAGAGGAAGAGAGAGAGAGAGGAGAGAGATAGGGATAGAGAGTGTGAGAGAGAGAGAGAGAGAGAGAGAGAGAGAGAGAGAGAGAGAGAGAGAGAGAGAGAGAGAGAGAGAGAGAGAGGCGGAGAGGGAGGTTAGAGAGGGGGGTATATAGAGACGGACCCGGCAGCAGATGTGACAGAGGGGGGGAGGCTGTAGCAGGAGAACAATAAGCAGTCTAGCAGCAGAGTAGCAGCCTTTGTCCGGGCATTCTCCCTCCACATGCTCCCGCCGAACACACAGCAGAGAAAGGGACCGCGCGAGGACCCAGCCAGGAGACAGGAGGGGAGCGAGAGCACACACTAACGCAAGGCAACCGAGGAGCGACAGCAGACACAGAGGAGAGAGAGAGAGGAGCGAGGGAGAGAGAGAGAGAGAGAGAACAGCCCAGCAGACGGGCGGAAGAGGAGCGAAAGAGGACATAGAAGAGGAGCGGAGCGACACGAGAGAGGGAGAGAGAGAGAGCAAGAGAGAGAGAGAGAAACACGGACACTTTATCCAAGCTCCAGCCTGCCCCTGGGTTGTGGATTCAGAACTTGGACAGCTCCGGAGCACTTTCAGCACCCAGCCAAGCACGTCAGCTGTGAGTCTACGCGAATGTAGGCTGCTGTCAGCCGCCAAGCTGTCTCGGTCCACCATCACCGAGGGGGTGTGGAGACGTCCGATCCACATGCAGCCCTCCTGTACTTTGCAGGAGCCCCCCTGCGCCCCCAGCACCATGGCCAGCCTCCCCAGCCTCTTCAGCCTCCCTTCCAGCCTCTCTGGTCTGCCCTCCACCATCCCCAGCCTCCCCAGCCTCTTCAGCCTCCCTTCCAGCCTCTCTGGTCTGCCCTCCAGCCTCCCCAGCCTCGCCAGCCCTCTCCCCAGTAGCTTGGTCAGCTTGCAGGGGCACCTGGGCGAGAAGCAGCTGTTTGAAAAGTTCTGGAAGGGGACCTTCAAGGCTGTGGCCACACCCAGACCAGAGAGCGTGATTGTGGCCAGCATCACGGCGAGGACCCGACTGGCTAGGTGAGTTTACCGGCTGCCTCTCTCTCTCTCTCTCTCTCTCTCTCTCTCTCTCTCTCTCTCTCTCTCTCTCTCTCTCTCTCTCTCTCTCTCTCTCTCTCTCTCTCTCTCTCTTCCTCTCTCTCTTTCAATTGTCTCTGCATCTCTTTCCCTCTTCCTCTATCGCTCTGCCTCGAGTGTGGTCTTTTGTCATCTTGACGTGAGTTGTGGGTCCGGGGGGCTGTGTTCGGCGTGTGGATGGGACCTTGAGAGTGGGTGTGAAGAAGTCTGGGTTCACCAGAACACCTGTCTGGTTGTGATCTCTAATCATCTAGGATGTGAAGAAAGCGGCTTGAAATGAAAGCAGTCAACAGTACCAATATATGCCGTGTAGTAGTACACATCATATTTGTGTATGACTGAATAGTTGACGTCTTATAGTAGAACATGGCTATGTTCAGCTAGCTTTGTGTTTAGAATACAATTGTATTTGAATGTACTCACACAATACACATGTACGTGCACATACACACACACACACTACACATGTACACACACACACACACACACAGGCACACCCTCACACGCATTCACCCCACACACACACACACACACACACACACACACACACACACACACACACACTACACATGGCGGGTGGCTTCCTTAATATAACCTTTAAAAAGCAGACATGACGTTGTCTATGACTCCTCGCTGGTGACATGGCTGTGCCAGTCTGTATCCCCTGCTGTGGCTTCTACCTAGGATCCACACACAGTCAGGGAGCGAGGGAGAGACAGGAAGAGGGAGAGAAAGAGAGAGAGAGAGAGAGAGAGAGAGAGAGAGAGAGAGAGAGAGAGAGAGAGAGAGAGAGAGAGAGAGAGAGAGAGAGAGAGAGGGTGGAGGACATAGACGGGGTGGAGAGTGAGGAAAAGGGGGAAGAGAGAGAGAGAGAGAGAGACATAGGCCGACAGTGAGAGACAGAAGAGAGAGGAGGATGATGCGTGCTTCCCTTCCCCTAACATGTTCGCCGTCCCTCTCCGCCTCCCTCCTTCCTCGACCCAATCCGTCCTGATCCCAGCCTCACAACAACTCTGTCTCAGTCCAGCCCACCTTGACACACGTGTTTAGCAAACACTGAACATCCCCCAGCAGGGACTGGCGCTTGCGAACGCAACTCACAGACACACACCGGCGTTTCTTTCCGCCGTCGTAACGAGTTTTACTACTGACGACCACTGTAATTGTATCGTCTTGACACAATATAAGCTCTCTCTTACAAGAAATTATCCAGCCTAATGGGGATTAGAATGCCCCATTTCCCTTTACGTTCAACATGGGTGGATATGAAGGACCGCGAAGCGTTTAATGCGACCAGAAGGGATTCCGCTGCCCGCGTGCGGAGCGGAGCAGACGGCGCGGACACGACCGGGTCGTTTTATAGGCAGACGACGGCCCGACGCACAGCCGACCTCCGTCACGGCCCGGTCCACCGGTTCAACGGAAACAAATCTCCACTACGCACCCCCACCAACCCTCCCAGCCCCCTCCCCCACTCCCCTCCCTCCCCCCCCCCCCCCCTCATCCCCCTCCCGGGCCCGGACTGAAATGGGATCAAATCGGAGGGAGGGAGGGTCTCTTTTCTATTTCTGTCGATGGCACGAGAGAGGTACCGGCCCTGCCTGGAACTGAGCAGTGCTAACAGAGCTGTTGGGTGTGAGGGGGTGGGGTGGTTAGCTGTCTCCTCCATTTGAGTCGTTTCGTAAAGCACCCCCCCCTCCCCCCCCAGACCCCCCTCTTCCTCCTGGGAGTGGGGTCATCTGACAGTGACAATGATGCGAGCGCGTCAGAGAGAGAGAGAGGGTGGGACGACAGCGGCAATTACAGCAGGACAAATGCTGCTCCTTCTCCCGGCCCGGCGCCCGTGACGTCGCTCTCCCGCCACCCATCCTCGGGGAAGGAGGAGGGGAAGGGGATGGTGCCCGTGGTAAAAAAATGAGTAAACAACAACAACAACAACATCTGGGATTGTTCAACATCCCCGGGAACAGTTGATGGCTGGGCTTGTTTGTCTGCAGTGGGGGGTGCTCTCTCGCACTCTCTCTCTCTCTCTCTCTCTCTCTCTCTCTCTCTCTCTCTCTCTCTCTCTCTCTCTCTCTCTCTCTCTCTCTCTCTCTCTCTCTCTCTCTCTCCACTTAACACTCTTCTTTCTCTCTCTCTCTCTCTCTCTCCCTCCTTTAAACACTTTTCTCCATCTCCCTCTTCCACTCCATCTTCTTTTCTCTCTCCCTATCTCTCCCTATCTCTCTTTCTTCAGGAGGACGCATTATTATTTTGGACTGTACTTCCAACATGAAGGGGTGAAAAACAGATGCTGGGCTAATCCAGGGATGTTTGGGGCCGAGAGAAAGAGAGAGAGAGAGAGAGCGAGAGAGATGTTTCACGTTCAATCAGCGTCTCTCCCTGCTTCCGTCTCCTCCACTGTCCCTCCCTCTCTCTCCTCCCCTTGTCCTCCCGTTCACCGAATGTCACTGAGGCTCGAGAGTCACAGTGGAGTCATTAGACACGGCCGTTTGTCCTCCCCAGAACCTCCTCCGCAATCCTTTCACCCCGGGACAGAGAGCGAGAGGGAGAGAGAGCAAGGGGGAGAGGCAGAGAGGGGGAGAGATAGAGAAGGGGGAGAAGGAGGGAGGGAGATAGGTGAGAAAGAGAGAGGGGGAAAGGGATGTAGAGAGGGGTAGAGGGAGGGAGGTAAGGAGGGAGGGAGAGAGGGGTAGAGGGAGGGTGAGAGGGGTGGAGGGAGGGAAGGGTAGAAAGAGAGAGAGAGAGAGAGAGAGAGAGAGAGAGAGAGAGAGAGAGAGAGAGAGAGAGAGAGAGAAGAGAAAGAGAAAGAGAGAGAGAGGGATGAGTATGTACAGCTGGGGGTCTCAGCCTCTTTAGCTCTGCAAGCTGTTTTTGTTCCAGCGACGCTCCTCATTAAAAATGCAGGCCAGCAAAGAATCAAAGGGGAGGGGGGTTAGTGATGCTTTGGGGTGAGTGTGTGTGTGTGTGTGTGGTTGGGTGTGTTAGTGGGGTCCTGTCCAGCAAGGAGGCAGATGGCAGGCAGGGGAAAGTCTCTGTATGGGTTGTGTGTGTGTGTGTGTGTGGGGGGGGGGGGGGGGGGGGCATGGATTGGGGTTAAGGGTGTGTGAGAGGGCCAATCCTCTTAACCTGGCAGATGCAGCTCTATCGGGGTGAAGGGTAGTATAGCAGGTCAGGGGCCACTGACTTGTTACATTTCCTCAAGGACCAAAACTGGTTTAGAACGGAGCCATTAAACAAGTGGATGCCTGGTGTCTGTGTGTGTCTGTAACAGTCCCTCACAAACTGTCCCCACTAGATTGTCTCAAATCCACAGGCCAACGACAGCAATTTAGCAGCGAATTCAGTAACGAAGGGACAAATCAAATCAATGGAATCGTCGGTTGAATCTCTCCTGGTTGGCTGCCTCTCTTTCCGTGGCTGTTTCGTCTTCCTTTTGGATCATACCATTCTCCCTGTGGGGGGGTCCCCTGATCCTATATAGGTCCACAGACCACCCATATAGGTCAAACCATTCTCACTGTGAGGGTCTAAAAAAAAAGATAGTGAATGACCGACAGAAAAAAACCTGACAGGAGGATGAGAGCTTGAAAGGAAAAGAGGATGAGAGAGAATGAGAGGACAATTGAGTGAGAGAAAGATGGGTGGGAGGAAGCAGTTCTGATGGAAGCTCGATGTTTGTCACCGGCCAGGAGTGAGATATCTCTGTCACACAGAAGGAAATATCCGCAAAATAATTCATTACAAGCATAGACGGCATTCTTCCCTCAGAAGGTTTTTAATTTTTCTCACAGCTCGACAACAACTTCACTGGAAATACGTCTTTTTGAACCCGGTCCGTACTGATCATGCAGCTGCAGATCTTAGAGGGCTCTTCTGTCACATCCGCGCCATGCTTGGTTCTTTGGGAACTTCAGTCTTTCGGAAACATTGAGAGGCTACACAATCAAGTGTCGACAGGCCTTACCAATTGTGTTTAACACAGAATATGTAAAAGTGGTTATGTGGTATAAAAGCCTGTTGTCTTGTGCTCAGCTGGAACACTTTGATATTAAAAATAAAATGCATTGACATTTCAAAACGACTCTTGGCATTTAAAGCCATTTATGTTGACAGAACTGTGGGTTGCTTCAGTGGTGCTTTCGTGTAAGACCATAGATTCCGGAGAGCACTCCAGCGTGCCATCATAATGTACATTCCACAGGGCACATCTGCTAGAAGCAAAAAGCCAACAGTGAATGGTTCTCTGTAAAACAGCATTGAGACGGGCAGAAGATGAACCACCTGGACGAACAGGACGTTCTGGATCTCCTGAGCGCTCCTCTCTTCAGTGGAGTTTCACAAGTAGCAGCAGTCTGGATCACGTCGTCGTCATGATCGTCATCCTCCAGATTCAGGTGCTCAGAGAGGCTTGAGTGTCCCAGGACAGCACTTTTCACCTCCTTACATGGCTCGCTACAGGCTTGCGTTTCCTTTCCAAACAGCTCTCTGGGAGAGGGGTGGGCGGAGCCAGGGAGGGGGGCCGAGGGGAGGGGCCCAGGGAGGGGGGGGGCAGGGAGGGGTACTGGGGTGTAGAGAGGGGGGCACAGGGAAGATAGGGGGATTTAGAAATACAAGTGATATTCACAAACAGGAGCATGTTCTAGGAAGGCGCTATAAAAAAACGGATACTTTCCCTGTCTCATTTAGGCCGGTTTAGCTCAAAAGAGAAAAGGTAGAGGGAGGAAGGGGAGGGAGGGAGATGAATGGAGGTAGAAAAGAGGAGGAGATGGGCGAATGCAAATCAAGCTTGACTTTTAATAAAGCTGTGTGGTGATCAATAGAGTTAACGTCGACATTATGGACCGAAGGAGACAGTACTACACCACCGTAATGAGGATATAGACCAGGGGAGACACACACACAGTCCCTGTAAGAAGTCTCCCACTTCCACTGCTGTATTCTCACCAGCACATAAACCCAGTCTTAATCCGTCAGTGGAGGGAGAATCATTACCACAGCATCAGAGGAGCATGTAAACGGCTGCGTGACCCTTCAATGACCCCAGGGTGACAGAAGAGGTTAGTCACTGCCCTGTCTTCCTCCTGCTACTGACCCACAAGGAGAGCAGTTCATCTCCCGGACAATAGAAAGGTAACCCTATACTCCGAGCCATCATTAAGGCCATGCAGTGGCATAGCCGCGGGTCATTACTACCTATTATATCACCCCTGACCACTCTCCTTATGGTCTTTTGGAGGCTTGCTGGACAGCTGGGTTAGTTTCTACAGCTCCCTCACCTGGAGGCTAGCAACGACTCTAACGATCCGCCCTGCACTAAGAGAATACATTTCGAAAGGTTTCTGACGCAATGAGATCTTCCTGTACTACTCTGAGGAAGTACTACTAATGCTTATCTTGACTACCCTGACCATCCTTATCCTGACTCTGGAAAAGGAGTGTCAAACATAAGTGTTCGTATCCCCCAAACCCCTTTTCCCCCACTCTGCAGCGCATTGTGTTGCCTCCTGATATGAAATGCGCTATATTAATAAAGTTTGATTTGATTTAAAACCTTGTGATGATGTTGAGGGAGATGGAGATTAACCAGAGATAGAGGATGATTCTGAGGGAGTGAGATACTGACCAGTGATAGAGGATGATGCTGAGGGAGTGAGATACTGACCAGTGATAGAGGATGATGCTGAGGGAGTGAGATACTGACCAGTGATAGAGGATGATGCTGAGGGAGTGAGATACTGACCAGTGATAGAGGATGATGCTGAGGGAGTGAGATACTGACCAGTGATAGAGGATGATGCTGAGGGAGTGAGATACTGACCAGTGATAGAGGATGATGCTGAGGGAGTGAGATACTGACCAGTGATAGAGGATGATGCTGAGGGAGTGAGATACTGACCAGTGACAGAGGATGATGCTGAGGGAGTGAGATACTGACCAGTGATAGAGGATGATGCTGAGGGAGTGAGATACTGACCAGTGATAGAGGATGATGCTGAGGGAGTGAGATACTGACCAGTGATAGAGGATGATGCTGAGGGAGTGAGATACTGACCAGTGATAGAGGATGATGCTGAGGGAGTGAGATACTGACCAGTGATAGAGGATGATGCTGAGGGAGTGAGATACTGACCCGTGAAAGAGGATGATGCTGAGGGAGTGAGATACTGACCAGTGACAGAGAATGATGCTGAGGGAGTGAGATACTGACCAGTGACAGAGGATGATGCTGAGGGAGTGAGATACTGACCAGTGATAGAGCATGATGCTGAGGGAGTGAGATACTGACCAGTGACAGAGGATGATGCTGAGGGAGTGAGATACTGACCAGTGATAGAGGATGATGCTGAGGGAGTGAGATACTGACCAGTGATAGAGGATGATTCTGAGGGAGTGAGATACTGACCAGTGACAGAGGATGATGCTGAGGGAGTGTGATGAAGAAAGTGTTTTGTCCGTCTCTTCATAAACGGAGTGACTAAGTTCAGTTGAGTTCTGGATTCTACTAAGTATTTATCAATCTGCAGATTGGGAGAGGAAACCAGTCTTCTGACCATAAAATGACAACACCAAGCTTAGGTCTCAACCAGGTCTCTCCGCTCTGAAAGCCGGAGGACCATCTTTATAGGGCACAAGAATGTAAACATAGATTGTGACAGTCAGGCAGGAATGACGTTACAACAGTCTCAGAGATAAAGATTCACTGCTCCCAACACATGACAACTCTCACACTAGAGAGTTCATAGTTGGAGTTCTCCTAGTAGTCATGACAAGGAAAAGTTTAGCCAGTACCTTCTCCTGACCCCGAACATCCATTAACCTGACACATAGACACAATATACTCTCATTAATAGCAAGCTTACATGAGAACGTACTAACTAGTATCCAATGACTAGTTCTATTGATTAGTGAATAATGTAAGCACACAGGAAATCCCAATTTCTTCCACAGTCCCCCCTTTTGACGTTTAACGTCAACACAACAAACAAGTTTCATAACATTTCAAAACCTTAACAATCAAACAATACTTTATCTGCTACTACTCAGCACAGCATACATGATTATAGGATTTGAAGAAGTATTAGGTAGTACCCAATCAGGCGAAAAGTACAAAGTCAATGAAGTGAATAGCTTTTGTTTAGTTCTCTAGATAGGGCTCCTAGAACTGACCTTACCGCTCCTTCTATTTTCCTTGTTCAAAGTTGCATGGTATTATACACTTTGGTGATATTGTGACCTCCGATTCATCCTAGTAACACAGGCACCCCCTAGGACCTTACAAAAGAACTAGTTTATAGCTATTCACTTCATAAGCAAACAGCATAATGACAGTTTATCAATGATACTAGAAACATAGGCATATTTCTCTCCTGGACATAACCAAGGGTCATGCTCTCATGAGCTCAACACAGCATGGTATAGATCAAACACTGTTCATAAATTCAGATTATTTCAAACAGTATAAAAGTAATAAAGTAACCACTATCTTTAATTATTGTTCACCGATCTGCGGTTAAGGACAGATCTATTCAGATTGCATACAGCATTGTATATCAGTTGGAAAATAGAAGGAGGCAAATGGCCATCTTTATTACATTGGCAAAATAGTCACTTGGTACTTGAGAATACATATCAGACATTTCAATCATTCCCAGGGCAATAAAGTAATCATCAGTCTTGCTTGCTTTGGTCTGTGGCTTGATCTGGGCTACCATAATCTTACTGGCAGCCTTACGAGAGCCTACTGCACAGCACTGTACACAGCAGGCAGTACACATCTTCCAAGCACAAAACACAATCAGCACAACAACGACTAACATGCCAAATCCAGTGATTCCAATTTGAATGATAGTCGAAAAGAAACCCCCCTCAGAGGAGGTCAGCCAGTCAGCAAAATTCCAAGCTTCAGGTTCCCCCAAATCTGAAATGATCTCTTTAATGTGCGCAGCCATATTTGTGATATTAGCAGATTCATCTGGGATAAAAGTACAACAGTCATGACCTATCACAGCACAGGTACCTCCCTGAGCTGACAACAGATTATCCAGTGCCATACGGTTCTGTAGCACTACCTGCCTCATGGCCTTCATCTCAGAAGCAACCGCAGTTAAGGCGTCGGCTGTCTCATTACCAATGGACTCCAACCCTACTGCTAAGCTCCTAATATCTCTAAAGGCAGTGATAACACCATACACAGGGAGAATGGCAGCTGAAAACCGTGAAAAGTGGCTGTGTACTTCGACTCCAAGTGATGTGATCCCAGCTTCTTAGCATCTGCATTAATAATACTTCTCTTGTGGCGGTGCCACCAATGTTTGGGCAAGGGGTGCAGAGGCAACCCATCTACAGGTCTGAGGGCTCCTACAATAAACCCAAGGTAACATGTTCCTGACCAGTTGGCTGGCAGGAAATAATAAGCACTCTTACCACATACCCACATGGTGCCATTGTTAGCTGCATGAGGCACCAAAAATTGATCTGTTGTTATACTTATTGGTTCACCTTCAACAGGCAAATCAGACAAATTTGTATAAGCATATGTAGACACAGTATGATTACACGTGCTGTTCCCCAGTGCCCTCATGTCCCGTTATGAGTCAGACATAACCAAGCAGGTGGAGCATAGGCTAACCACAATGGGGGTGAATAGGTAAACCCTTTAGGAATATGTCGCTTGTGTACAGTAACATTTTTCACATTCAACCCAATACAAGGCCACCTCCAGATCTCACACATATCTGCCTTAGAGAGTGGGACCGCTATCCAAGGAGAGGTTCCTGCGTGTTGGGGAATCATACCACACACCCAACAAGACCCATTTCCTCTCATTTTCCGTGCAGTCATTTTGGCGGTTTTTAGGAAGGTGTTGGCGAAGTATTCAGTCTTCATGTGTACTCCAAGGTGATGGGTGTCAATGTTCAAATCAGTTTCTTTGGGAGCATGTAATAATGACTCTGGTAGTGGCTCATGTCTGCGATATCTGTGGACTCGTGCGTCCGGTATCAGTAAATGTCTGTCAGGTGTGTGCGTCAGTTTATCTGTGGATGTCATCTCTCGTCGTAGCTCAGGCAGCGGCCTCGGTTTCCTTGAAACAACCGAGGGCCTCCGCCACAGTATCCTCTCGTCCCCGTTCTGGGTGCTGTCATCTGCTTCATGTAGAGGCCGGAGGGAGACTGAAAATGTCTTCCCCTCTCCAGGCTCCTCTCTCTGGTTTCCCATCTGGGTGCTGTCATCTGCTTCATGAATCACACATGGGGGAGAGAGGCATGGTAGCAACAGCAGCCCCTCTCTGGCTTTCTCCACATGTGACTCACCTTTCGACGTCTTCAACACCTCCGGGTGGGTGCTCTTTGGGACCTCCTTCTCGGCGCCCCTGGATTGGAATGCTGGATGGCGGGATCCTGGTTTTGGCTCAAATCGGTCCGCTGGACTGGAACCTGCTCCCGGATCAGCCGCTGCGAACGGGTCTCCACCCCCCTTGGTGTACTCCCGGAGGAGTAACCCGGTGGGGATGAGACAAATGGCAAGTTGGAGGAGGTTCCATTTGGACGTGCACCTGCTCCTCCACTGGCCCCTGGTTCTCCGTTGGGACCCTCCACCGTGTTGTTCGGTGGAGGGGCCGTTTTGCAGTGTGTCGCATGGATCCATGTCGGCCGACCCTCCACTTTTACCGCTGTGTGAGTCACCAAGAGAACCAGGTATGGACCGGTCCATCTCGGTGAGAGGGAAGTCCTCCGTTTGTGCACTTTCACGTACACGTAGTCTCCCGGTTGATAGGGATGACATGGCTCTCCAGCGGGTTCAGGCAGGGCAGCTTTCACCTGTGAATGCACAACCCTTGCTGCTCTAGTTAGGGCATAACAAAAGTTTAACATTGTATCATCCATCTGGTGGATATCCATCTGTTTCAATGATAGTGGGGGAGAGACTGGCAATCTCATTGGTCTCCCTAAAACTATCTCGTGTGGAGAAAGTCCATTCCTCCTCTGGGGAGTAGATCTCATGGCCATAAGAGCTAGTGGGAGTGCATCAGGCCATTTTAGGCCAGTCTCTTCACATATCTTGGCTAGTTTGTTTTTCAAAGTTCCATTTTGCCTCTCCACTGCCCCTGCAGACTGTGGGTGGTAGGGACAGTGGAAATGCTGGTTGATCTGGAGCGCTTTACAAAGTTCCTGAACAATTTGACCTGTGAAATGTGAACCTCTATCACTGGACAGTCTTGTGGGGATCCCATATCTACAGATCACATCTCTCATGAGAATCTTGGCTACCGTGGTAGCATCAGCTTTCCGACATGGGTAGGCTTCTACCCATTTCGAGAACATGTCAACAATTACAAGTACATACTCAAAATTACAACACTTGTTCATCTGAATAAAATCAATTTGTAAATGCATAAAAGGACCACTTGGTGGCGGGTGGGCTGCGTCTCTTCTCTTTGGTCCCTTTCCGGGATTATGCTGCTGGCAGGTATGACACTGAGCACAATGTTGCTCAGCCTTTGTGGAAAAACCAGGTGCAAACCAATCAGTATTTACTATTGAGACCATACCCCCCTTGCTCGTATGGGCACAGCCGTGCGCCATGCGAGCTAACCAAGGGAACAATGCACGTGGCGCCACCACGTGGCCGTCGGGGTGGCTCCACACTGCCGAGGTTGGATCTTTCACACAGCCAACGGATAACCAACCATCCCTCTCAGTGTTATCAGCAGCGGCTTGAAGGTCCGCCACATCATGAAGAGAGGGAGTGTGTGTTTCCGGTTGCTGGGACACAGAAAAAATAGAGACCTGGGACACGTCAGAGGATTTGGCCGCAGCCTTTGCTGCTAAATCAGCTCTAGCATTTCCTCTTGAAACATCATCTGTATTGTTACTATGAGCCTCACACTTAACAATAGCTAGCTTTTTCGGTAGTAGTATTGCAGATAACAAATTATCAATCATCTTTCCATTCTTGATTGCTCCACCTGAGGAGTTAATGAAACCTCTTTCTCGCCATATGGCACCAAAATCGTGAGTAACTCCAAATGCATACCTTGAGTCAGTGTAAATATTTACGACCTTGCCGTCTGACAAACAACATGCCCTTGTCAATGCAAACAACTCTGCTTGCTGTGCAGTGCATTGTGGAGACAGTTTACCAGATTCAAATGTCTCACTGTCCGTGCAGACCGCATATCCAAAGTCTAGGGAGCCATCCCATGCTCGGGACGAAGATCCATCTACGTACAACACAAGTTCAGCATTATCATTAGGTTTGTCAAACAAATCAGGTCTGGGTGTTAGCACTTTATCGACAACCATCTCACAGTCATGTGGTTCACCATCATCAGGGGTGGGCAACAATGACGCTGGATTCAATGGGGAGCATCTATGGATCGTAATGTTACTTTGAGTCAACAAAATCAATTCATACTTTGTAGCTCTGGTGGCTGACAGGTGTTGAGTTTTGGTGCGTAACAGAAGAGCACTTACTGCGTGAGGAACCATCACTGCCAAGGGCGACCCCAGCACTATATCTGTAGTTGCTTCCACACATGTTGCCGCAGCACAGACTGCTCGTAAGCACGGGGGGAAACCTGCTGCCACAGTATCTAAAGAAGAACTCACATATGCGATTGGCCTCTTAAGATTACCATGCTTCTGGGTCAGTACACCCTGGGCAAACCCTTTGGCCTTGTGGCAGTACAGGCTTGGTGTAGTCTGGCAGACCGAGAGCTGGCGCCTGGGCCAAAGCCTGCTTGAGAGATACAAATGATTTATCAGCTTCAATGTTCCACAACAAATGAGTATCAGTCTGGCCCTTCATTAAATCGAGGAGAGGTCTAGCCAACACAGCATAATCAAGGATCCACTGACGACAATACCCGGCTGAACCTAGAAAAGATTTGAGTTGTTTTGGTGTTCTAGGCTTCGGTATCAATCGGATGGCCTCCACTCTATCAGGAGTCAATAGTCGCTCTGTACCTTTGAGTGTATGGCCCAGATACTTGACCTCCTCAGACCATAACTGCAGTTTTTTTCTTTGAGGCCTTGTGGCCCTTCTCAGCCAGTGCCTGAAGCACAGTAATAGTGTCCTGTTGGCAGGAGGCAAGATTCTTAGAACATATCAATAGGTCATCAAAATACTGCACCAGAGTAGAGCCGGCTGCTAAGGTGACATCCTGGAGGTCCTCTCGTAATGCTTGACTAAACAACGTGGGTGATTCGGTGTATCCCTGTGGCAGAACTGCAAACTTATACTGGACCTGGCGAAATGTGAAAGCAAACAGATACTGGCTCTCTTCTGCAATGGGAACAGAGAAAAAGGCACAACATAAGTCGATTACTGAGTAATGAGTTGTGTCGGCTGGAATGCAGCTGAGTATCGTAACTGGGTTAGGCACGACAGGATGTGTTGGGATAACACATGCGTTGACTGCTCGCAGATCCATAATAAACCTCCAAGTGTTTTTACTGGCCTTCTTCAAAGGGTAAATTGGGGTATTACATTTGCTCTTACAACGTACAATGATTCCTTGTGCTAACAATGATTCAATTACTGGCTCAATTCCCTTTTCTGCTTCCTTACTAATAGGATACTGTGGTTTGTTCGGCAAAGGTTTTCTGGGATCTATAGTTATTACAACTGGGATAGCGTTCTTAATGCGTCCTACATCATTTGCATGCTCAGACCATAACTGCTCGGGCACAGCTGCTAACAAGGACGCATCTGTGGTGGACAAGTCGGAACTATCTCTGCAGTCCACCAATGGAGCTGTATGGGAATACAGAATGTGATAGGCCAAGTGTTCCTTCTCCTGAGGAATAGATAAGAACACTCCATCAGTAGTGCATTTAATGTCACAATTCAGTTTGCATAACAAATCCCTTCCCAACAGATTTACTTCACACCCTGTAGTTAAAAGGAACGCATGTTCATCACTCAATGGACCAATATCAACTCTTAACGGCTTGCTAACCACTGTTTGAACAGGAATCCCAGCTACTCCCACTGCATTGACTGTTTGTCTTGATTTTGGAAAGTTTGGATAGTTTTGTGTTGCAATAACAGATCTAGTTGCCCCTGTGTCTATCAGAAAAGGAAGGTCTCTGCCTTCCACTCTCAACGTTATCATAGGTTCATTATCACTAGACACAGTTACTACCGGCATACATGTTGATGTTTCGAGTCCTAGGCCTCCCTATTGTTGTTGTGGGTTCTGACCTTGAGGCGGCTCAAACGGCTCAGCATCATGCCACGTCAGCTGTCTCTGTTGGGGGCGATGATTCTGGGACTGTGAGAAACCATTGTACTCAAGGCGATACTGTTGGTTAGAGGGGGACAGGTTGCCATTTGACTGCTGGGGGTTATTACCAAACTGCACTTGCGCCTGAGGGCAATCCCTCGCCCAGTGACCTTTCTTCTTGCAGCGTCGACAAACATCCCAATCCACCTCATCTGTCTGTCTCCCCCCCCTCGAGTTTCTCCCTCTTCCTCTACCTTTGCCCCTCCCTTTGAATCCTGTGTCCTGTTGTTCTAAAGAGCTTATAATCATATCTAAGCTTATACCATAATCATATCAACAGTTTTGTTCTCCCAATGCAGAACCTGTTTCTTAACTTCTACCTGGAGTTCAGGGAGCAATCCACACATGAACACATGACAAAGTGGGACAGGGGAAGCGGCAGCTGTAAACCCAGAGTGTTTGTCAAAAATCCTAGTAAGCCTTTCCAGGTAATCTGTAGGTTCCTCATCTTTCCTCTGTTTACAATCATACACTTTGCTCCAGTCCAGAACACCAACTCCCATTTTTGGTATCACAGCTATCAAACGGCGTTTAAGTGCTTCATATGTTCCATTATCGAGTTCAGCGTTTGGTGCAGGCCAGACTAGTGCTACGTCATCCTCATCTGGAATCAATGCTTTCAGTTTTCTCAACACTCCAGGCTGGAGTGCAACCTCTAGCAATTGATTCAAATCTAGAAAAGTAGGTCTGTGTGCATTGATAGTTATTTGCAGCTCTCTTATAAATTTTCCTGGGTCTTCTCTTATGTCAGGGAAACCCTTTCCTAGCTCCCTCAGCTCAGTCACTGACCACGGGCGATAAAGGTATATAGGCTGTGCTGCATCAGGACCTGGATAAGCTCGCATAGGGTACATGGGCACTGGTGGGTCCAACTGGTCTGTATTACACACCTTTCGTGTTTGATGTGTATGGGGCTCTCTTTCTTTGCTTGATTGACGTGAACCCCGAGCTGATCGCAAACCCCGACCTCTAGAGATTACCCTTTCTGTATGTCGCTGTGGGTCTTTGCTCAACTGTCTCAATTTCATCAGCAGTAGAGTTTCTTCTGTACTTAAGTCTGCCAGATCCATCACATCTGCAGTAGTGCTTGTAGCAGCAAGTAACCCTTCAACCTTTTCTGGTAGATTCTGCGCTGGCTGCACCTGGCCCGCTGCTTCACCTAATAATGCATTTTCCCTGTCTCTGGCTCTCCTCTGCATAGCCACAGCCATAGCAACAACATCATCATCATCGTCGGAAAATAGGCTACAAATCTTAGGTAGTAGTTTCCCTTGAGCGCTACCTTCAGCCTGTTTCACAACTACTGACTCCTCACAAGTTGTTTTGGCACTGTTAGTCTGTTCAAGCAACTTCATGTTAGCCTGTGCAAGCAATGTCTCGAATTCCCTCACTCTATGACTTTGTTCGGTCTGATCACTTCTTAACACTGACTCCCCGACCCTCCGTCTCTCAAAGTGCTCTAGTTCAATTCTAGCAGCCTCTTGTTTGTCTCGCTCGAAACGTTCTAACTCACGTTTCTGTTCATCTTGTCTCTGTCTCTCAAGACGCTCCAGCTCACTCCTAGCTTCTCTATCAGAATCAGTTTTAGCTTGATCTGACCGTATTTTCTCAAGATAGCCAATGCCACGTCGTCTCGTAGCTTCAGTTAACCATATCATAAACATTGGCCAGCTGACAAATTGTTTACACGTCCGACTTGTTTCCTTGTCTTTCAAAATCGCTTTTAGACTCTCCAATATTTTTACGTCAAACGTTCCCTCCAACGGAAAACAATGTGTCGGGTCATGATTTGTCCACGCATGCCATTTCTCAATGTTTGACACTGCTTGAATATCATGTACATCAAACATATATCGGGCTGGACTGTACTCAGGTAACAACGTCTCTATCGTTCTCGCAGTGGAAGCTAAATTACCCATACTGACTTACAATGTAGGCTATCTGTAACAAAATCTCATAACGGTATGAAGCCAACTCTATTGATTTACTGCAGCAAGAATCACACAGCACTTTAGAACAGTCACAAAATCACATAGCAATGTAAAACGGTCACATAGCACATAGAAGAATAAAAGAACTACAATATAACTCGCTAGTGAACTACAAATATGGCCTTTTCAAGCCAAACTATCCTCGCCTTCCGGGCGCTCAAACATGGGACGCGCATACAAAAAACATCAACTTGGGAACGCGCCTACAATAATTTCCACAACTCCGTTACGTCATGAGTAACAAAATAACCACAATTCGTGTTTAAGAGAGACGAGCTGATCAATAAACTGCCAGTCTATCTTTCCCTCAGTATTTGATTGTGTCCCTCGCTGATCATTTAATGCCAAGTTTGTCAGTTAAAATCCTAACTGTCCCTTTACATTGTCAAAGTATCCCTCACTTGTTTAAAACCCACGTTACCCTTAAGTTGGTCTCTCGCATAAAGCCTTTGACCCTAATACATTATGACCGCCCACCTACTGTGCTTGAAAACCCAAAACAAAACTTAATACAGTTATAATTCATACCGAAAATAAAAAGGTCCCAATAAGATCTCTGTTCAAAAAGAGAAAACCCTACAACAAAACTTAATACAGTTGCAATTCAACCCAAAATAAAAAAGGTCCCAATAAGATCTCTGTTCAACTAAAGTTTTCAGCTTTAAACATGCCTCTCAAAAGGTAACATATACATTTCTTTGTTTGGTTCACCCCTGGTCTGTATTCCGTAAAACCATATTCTCTGTTAACAGATCCTTACCCACAGATCAAGAATATGGATTATTTTACATACTTTCCAATACTTCACGTGACCAGAGTTCTTGTACGCTATCAGAGTTTACAGACTCTGACCAAGACAAAGTAAAAATAGCAAGTCAGTTAATGACCCAAATTTACTAAACCAAAACTCTAATATTATCTTCCTCCTGTTGAGGCCTAGCAGACTCGGGTCTGCTAAGACCAGGATCCCAACTGAATGTCACAATAAAAGGTTCTTAAATGTTTTACGTTACCAGCATCGCAGAGGGACAGCAGGCGCACCAAGCATAAAGCAGTCCGTGAATGGTTTTTTTGAAAAAGGATCCCCTTACCTTTTGGTTTTGCGCGTCACGGGTTCTGCTTTACACTGGTGCCGCCGTGGGTCTCTCCTGGATCTGGTTCTGCAATCCTGCCGCTCGACAACGCCAATTGATGAAGAAAGTGTTTTGTCCGTCTCTTCATAAACGGAGTGACTAAGTTCAGTTGAGTTCTGGATTCTACTAAGTATTTATCAATCTGCAGATTGGGAGAGGAAACCAGTCTTCTGACCATAAAATGACAACACCAAGCTTAGGTCTCAACCAGGTCTCTCCGCTCTGAAAGCCGGAGGACCATCTTTATAGGGCACAAGAATGTAAACATAGATTGTGACAGTCAGGCAGGAATGACGTTACAACAGTCTCAGAGATAAAGATTCACTGCTCCCAACACATGACAACTCTCACACTAGAGAGTTCATAGTTGGAGTTCTCCTAGTAGTCATGACAAGGAAAAGTTTAGCCAGTACCTTCTCCTGACCCCGAACATCCATTAACCTGACACATAGACACAATATACTCTCATTAATAGCAAGCTTACATGAGAACGTACTAACTAGTATCCAATGACTAGTTCTATTGATTAGTGAATAATGTAAGCACACAGGAAATCCCAATTTCTTCCACAAGTGAGATACTGACCAGTGATAGAGGATGATGCTGAGGGAGTGAGATACTGACCAGTGATATAGGATGATGCTGAGGGAGTGAGATACTGACCAGTGATAGAGGATGATGCTGAGGGAGTGAGATACTGACCAGTGATAGAGGATGATGCTGAGGGAGTGAGATACTGACCAGTGATAGAGAATGATGCTGAGGGAGTGAGATACTGACCAGTGATAGAGGATGATGCTGAGGGAGTGAGATACTGACCAGTGACAGAGAATGATGCTGAGGGAGTGAGATACTGACCAGTGACAGAGGATGATGCTGAGGGAGTGAGATACTGACCAGTGATAGAGCATGATGCTGAGGGAGTGAGATACTGACCAGTGACAGAGGATGATGCTGAGGGAGTGAGATACTGACCAGTGATAGAGGATGATGCTGAGGGAGTGAGATACTGACCAGTGATAGAGGATGATTCTGAGGGAGTGAGATACTGACCAGTGACAGAGGATGATGCTGAGGGAGTGAGATACTGACCAGTGATAGAGGATGATGCTGAGGGAGTGAGATACTGACCAGTGATAGAGGATGATGCTGAGGGAGTGAGATACTGACCAGTGATATAGGATGATGCTGAGGGAGTGAGATACTGACCAGTGATAGAGGATGATGCTGAGGGAGTGAGATACTGACCAGTGATAGAGAATGATGCTGAGGGAGTGAGATACTGACCAGTGATAGAGGATGATGCTGAGGGAGTGAGATACTGACCAGTGATAGAGGATGATGCTGAGGGAGTGAGATACTGACCAGTGATAGAGGATGATGCTGAGGGAGAAAAAGAGAAAGTCCCTTAAAAGGACAGTGATCGGAGTTGACATAGGGAAGGAGGATTTTCACCCGCACAGTCGCACAAGAGTTGAACATCATCATACACGCTCAGATGATCTGAGGTCATTGTGGCTCACAGCCCTGAAACGAGAAAGACTGTGGAGGAGGGGTGTGTGTGTGTGTGTGTGATGAACTGACCAGGGATCAGTTACCCTCGACAGGATTTAGTTAACCATCGTCCTGGGGAATGATCCGCTAATGTCTGTTGGCTACACCTCTCGCAGGCAGCCTGCATGCATCACTTTCCACGGAGTCTTGCTTCCACAGTCACAAATGTGCAGTGTCGCAGGATTGGTGGGGATTAAGAAGCCCACTTAAAACCAGACTGATCCGGTGTGTCGGTGAAGCAGCCTGCAGCCTTGTCAGAGGCATGATAGCTAGCCATGGTGCTTTGTGGCCTGTCGTTCACATCGCATTTTCGTGGGCTAATACACCTGGGATAACGAACCCGAAATACGCCCCCCCCCCCCCTTTCAAGAGCAGGAACCAGAAATGTAAAAATGATACACAGAGACAGATCTGAAATGAATGTGCTGTGAAAAAGTCATAATCTTAATAGGATCCGAAGTGCTTTGGGGGAGAGAGGGATGGTTATTGCTACATCCAACTGGATCGCTCCACGAGGTAACGCAATCGCTCATAATGACGAAGCCGTTTGAATGACTTCCCAGCCAGAAGATTGCACAGAGACCCAAGACTCATTAAATATTCATCCCCACACTCAGCTAGGTTATTGGAAAAGAAGAAAATCCTGTGTAACAGGCCGTCGAAGAAACTCCCTGGCGGCAGATTCCTGTCTGAGGTGGATACAGGCAGGAGCGCAATATTTACAACAGGTGTGCCCGCGCAGGGACAGCCAGACAGCGGGCGTGTCGTTAAAACTTCAGCTTCCCAAGCTTGTGTTTTGTCTCGGTGCTTTACTTTTGTCATTTAACCAATCCCCTTGCTCCCCCTGCGTCGCCTCCCACTTGCCAGGCACGCGGTTTTCTCCGTAGCCAGGCCGCTACCCCCCCCCCCCCCCCCCCCCATCGCTCCAAGCGGTCGAAGGCCATTATGGGAATGCAAACTTATCAAAGTCAAACCCTCATCACTTAAATTAAATCATTTCAAGGCTGACTGGCCGCCGTCCTTTTTCGTTTCTCATTTCCCCTCCCTCGCACATCCTCGTTTTCAGGAAGGCGATCTGCCATTCACGGGGAAATTGCCCCCATTTGCATAGCTGATGGCAGCGTATGGGGGAGAACTATTTCAGTGTCTATGTCACACGAGGCAATTGGTTGATGGGAGAGGTGGAATTAATTGGCCTCCTGTTGTAGTACTTGTCCTCCCCTTCCTCCTTCCTCCCTCCTCCTCCCCTCCCCCCCCCCTTCCTCTGTACTCCTCTCCTTCGTCCTCCCCCCTCTTCCCTGCCTCCCCCCGCGTCCTTCCACCCTCCATTAGCCGTCCTCCTCTACTCCATCCTCCTCTCTGTCACCTTTGCACCTCTCCTCGTTGGCAGAATGTCCCAGAGCAGCGGGAGGAAGAGAGAGCCCGAGTCTCGTGGCGGGTCGCCGCGACGACGCAGCCGTCAAGGTTGAAACCTTCCTGCGGATGTTGACGTGGGCTGACCCGTGAAGAAGAAGCCTCTGGGACCGTCTTCTTTCGATACCTCTCTCTTTCTTTCTGGTTCTCTTAGCCTCGTCGGCGGCGGCCCGTCTCTGAGATTGAGCCATTAGAGCCCTGAGAACTCCCAAACGTGATGTCGGACCCTTTGTTTGCTTTTGCACTGCAGGCCCGGGGGCCATGGATGGAGTGTTTGTTCCACTGTTCTCTGTATGAGGTCAGGGAGTCCTCAGCAGTCAGGACGAAACACTTATAAGATTCATGGGACTCAAGAGACACAATTCTGCCTCCAAACAGAATAGAAAGCAAATGCAGAAAATCGGGGGAATCTAGGATTCCGTGCATGCGAAAGTCGTCGAACGATGTTTGTCCGGAGCCAGGAGGAACGCTGGGAGAATGACGGCAAAGTTCCCTGACACATCTTCCCGGCTCGGTCCTCGGGTGATGGTTATGCTGGCTGACGGCCCTGTGGACTGAACGCCTATCTGAGGAGCGATTAGGGAGAGCGAAGTGGACAGGTCTGGCTTCGTCCCGGGCTGTAGGGACGGAGCTACGGAAGACCGCGGAGGTATTCTCATCTCCAGTTGTGTGTGGTGAAATCGCTGCACGCCGAATGCTGTTTGGCTCCTTCAGTTCAGCGCTGATGACTTACTCTACAAAGTGGTTCGAAAAAACATTGGCCGGGCTGTTTGAAAATGTGTCTGGGCTGAGGGCGATAGACTGCATTTGACCGCTTATTTAAATTTATCTTGCATGGATCTCTTGCCGATTCGAGGGGATGTTTTAAGCCTAATTAAAGAGGGGCCTCAATTATTGTCTCACAAGCAATTTCAATGGATTAATATCCCTTTTGATAGGAGTTTGGAATACTCCTTTTCCTAACTTTTTAACAGACCAATCTCATTCGTTTTGTGTCGACATAAAAGTTATCACTCTCTTCTGATTCATTTGAAAAACATGAAAGCCTTCCAGATAGTGGTGTAATTAGCCAGCTATTTTAGGGTTTCAATTAAATATATACTCCACAGTGTCCTCGTGAAAGTAATGGAATTGCTTTGTCTCTAAAACTCTTTGACTCTGAAGACAGTTTAAGGAAATCTAGTCGCAGTAAAACCCCTAGATCTGACTACAACCGGAGGATCGGAATTAATCACTGGGCTTTGATCCCATAGACTCTCCTGTCTTTGTCGAAATACGTTCTCACTCGCAGAAGCTGTTCAATTATTTAAACAACGCCCCCATTTGTTTCTTTCTCCTCTCTGGGTTCTTTAAAATGTAATCCTCAGTCAGATGATATACTGTGGAATTCGGAAAAGCATTAAATAAACATACTTGGAATGTCTTCAAGCTTTTCCTCATGAGTGGTGTTCCCACCATGAACCATATACGTGATGATGATATACAAGAACAGCACATCCCAAAGCACCACTCATAGCCATTGTGGAGTCTGGTGTGTACACACAGTCTCCTGTGAGAGTCAATGCGCTAGGGGCTGTGGATTGATTGCGGTTTATGCTGCATTGCCCTCATTGGGTTTAAAATATGCAGCTTCAGCTGGTGTTGGTGGCCTTTCAAGTGATGATTTGCGTAAACAAATGAGTCCTGGCTGGTGTCATAATGCACCATCCCACTCACTCTAGCCAAAGGACATTCATAATAGACTTAGATATCAAAGTCAGAGGCTAGAGGGACATAGAGCATTTTATATAATCTGTTTATCAGAGACCTTGACTTTCATTTCAGACACTTTCTTCCTCAAGATCCTCATTCGTATGCGAGCTGTGGGCCCCAGCCATCTCAGTCCGATGAAATGCAACTCAAGACTTCCTTTAGTGAGAAGCAACATGCACTGCCTCTCCTCTGTGACACGGACCACCCTTGAGAGTGCTGTTCCTCACAAAGCCTCGGCCTGATGACAGTAAAGGGTAGGAGGTATCTGGCTGTCTCCGAGGATTCAGGCTCGTTCCCTTCTCCGCGAGCCCCGTCAGCACTTTCAGAGATCGACTTGTTTACACGTCACCTCCCTCACGCCTCCCCTCCCCTCTCCTCCTCACCCTTCCTCTCCTCCCCGCTTCACGTACCTCTCCTTCTCTCACCGCCTCACCCTCCCTCTCCTTACCTCACCCCCTCAGCCTCCCTCATCCAAACCCTTTCCCCCTCTCCTTTTCTCCTCCCCTCCCCTTCCTCGATGATGCACCTCGTGCCCCAGTTCTGATTCCATCTCCGCCGGCGAGGTGCTTACAGGACGGCTGTGGAGGAAAAGCAGATTAAGGATGTCTCCGGCGTTGCTCCGCCCAGCGCTACCCGTGTTCTCCTCCGCGATCCGGGGCGAAAGAGCGACGGCGTCTGGGATGGAGAGGGGGCTGTCACGTATCTCTGGCAGACTGATGGGCTTGTTCAGCTCACTCCCTCCGAAGCCTCAGGGATCACTCTCTCTCTCTCTCTCTCTCTCTCTCTCTCTCTCTCTCTCTCTCTCTCTCTCTCTCTCTCTCTCTCTCTCTCTCTCTCTCTCTCTCTCTCTCTCTCTCTCTCTCTCTCTCTCTCTCCATCCCTTCAGACTTTCATCCGTCTCTCACAGAGAAGAGAGAGAGAGGAGGAGGAGAGGGAATGGAAAAAACGTGTCATTGTGTTCGTTCCCATTCGAAAGGTCGTCGCCCCCCCAAAGACCCCTCGAGTCCACCTGGAATGCTAATAGAACGGCACGCCTACCTTGTCGCAATCGAACACTTCATGATCCGGCATGAAGATGAGGAGCCGAGAAGGCCAAGTGGCCCCTGTGACCCTCGCAGGCTTCCATACGCAAAATGAAATCCCAACAAATCAGTTTCATCCAAATTCTGCACAATAACGTCCGAGGCGATGACCTCTCTTTGTGTCGCTGCCTCCAACAGGAACTGAGCTGTAATTCCGTAGCGCCTCGGACAACATATCTTGAACATGTATAAAAAGATAATGAGACGAATTGAATATGTATGACAGCGGTCCATGCTGAAGCCGGCTGGCTGCTTTGATAGATGGGGATTACGCTCTAATACGCTTTAAACCACCTCTTTCATTGAGTCACTTCTAGCCTTGACTCCACCATTTTGACTTTTTTCAATTTTATTGTGGTTTACTGGTCATACTGTTTCTAGGATTGAACTTTACAATCGATGCCTCTGGCTGGATGAGGTACTTACTGGTCTTGCCTTCTGAGATGAATCGATGGGTGATTACATTTCCAATATTGTATTCTGTAGATAGTCCTAACAAGGTGTATTAAAACTGGAGTAACCTCGTTTGATAAAACTTCAAACATAAAGTCCTATAGAAGTTCTTTCATTCTGACTGGACTATCTCCACAAAATACAACAAAAAAGGGTTTATTTGCTCATGTGTCATACACTCTCTACTTCTTCCAAATTCACAAAGCACAGCGGCTCCACAGACAGCCTGGGCACCCCTGGGTCCTAATCCCCCGGTGTTAATGTCTTTACCTTCACCACATTAAACCGAATTAAATAATCCACTTGCCCTTGAGCTCAGAGACACATCCTGGACGGGCCTCAGCAAATTGAATGAACCTTCTTCCCATAAAAAGCTAATGGACTCCCTGTGATGGGCCCACTAAATAACACAGAGAACAGGGGAGGTGAGATGAGACAATTTATTACTCCGTCTTTGAGAACAACCCCCCCCCCTTCCCGCCTGCCCCCCCACCCCCCCCCCGCCCCCATCCCCCCACCGAGGGAAGGTCACTGTCTCATTGATCAACTTCTCTCCCGTGTGGGAACGGTAATTAGGCGTGCCAACACAGACCTGGGTCACCTCCAGATGCCTCGGAGGATGAGCCGGTCTGACAACCCTCAACGGGGCTCTTCTGACATCGAGGCACGGAAGAGCGTCGTCGAGGCAGCGTCGTCGAGGCAGAAAACAGGGACTGCTTCTCGCTGGGAACGGCTTCGAAAGGTTTCGGCCACGGCGAACCGTGGCATTTGCGACGCGGGATCGGCCTATCTGCGGCGCGCTCACCCCAGCGGGTTCAGCAATGTGGAAGGCTGGGTCGTGTTACGTGGTTTTTCCGGAGAGATCCGGATCTTCTTACCTGCTCTAATTCATACAGCCAGGCAGCACCGCCCAAGATCATTACCACAATAAAGCGAAGAGTGCGTGTGTCTAGCAGGGTGTCTTGATTGCTCTCCGTCGCTGTCTCTAACACTCTGTGGCGGTGCGATCGGCGCGGTCACGAGGAACGGAGGTGCTGAGCCGCTTATTACACGGCTGCCTGACACCTCCTCTGCCTCGGAGGAAACACAAGCTTCTGTTCTCCCTGGTAAATGGCAATGGGGGAGGGGAGGGTGGGTGCTCAGGTATAGGGGGGGGGGGGGTAGGGGCTGTAGGTGATGGGGGTGTAGGTGATTTCACCACAGACAGCAACGTGTGTGTGTGCGTGTGATTTGATGGCTCAGCGATAGCACAGAGGATGGATTCTTGTGTGTGGATGAGGGGCTTCTGAGGGCAACGCCACCAGAGACAGGAGCAGGTCTCAAAGGCGATGGAGATGCACACTTGAGACCCACGCAGCCCCCATATGCAAATATAGAAAACCCAGTTGAAGGCTTGCAGATTGACCTCATCCAACTAAAGGCTTCCTCTAGACAGCCAAGCAAAGGTCCAGGCCTGAAATACACCGTGTCACTACGGCTTCAAAACTAATTAGTCGGCTAAGCTCCACCCCCACCCACTTGTGGATGTTCCAGGGGCATGCTGGGATGTGTGGGTGGCTGTGCGTCCATCTGTCCCTGTCCTAATCCACAGCCAGTAGGCGGAAGGCATCTTTCTGAAGGGGCTGCGGGGGTTGGGGTGCCCCCCTCCAGGGGTGAAAGACTGTGGAAGGGGGGGGGGGGGGAGCCCCTGGTGGGAGCCAGCCTGTTCAGACAGATGGCAGGGCAGGGCTGACCAGCGGGAGGATGGCCAGGGTGCACGCAGAGTGGAAACACAGGTGACGTCAGACCAGGCGATGATGGAATGTTCTAGAAAGGACATTGCATTGTGACAACCTGTGTGCCGTCTGAAGGGACGGATGCCTCGTAGATGTAATGTTACCTATTTAGATTAGCATTGCACAGTCTTCCAGTTTAAATCTGCACCCGAGAGGAAATGTTTTGGTTGTGTTTTTTTTTTCTTTTTTGTCTTTGCGGTGTAAACCAACAGGAAGGTTGTCAGCAGGGGGCTAACAGCCCTGTGGGGGTGTCGCAAGCTTTATACACTGCAGCCATCACAACAAATCTCTATTCAGCGCTGTAATGACCGCACTAACGCACCCCGCAGAGCATTCTAATCTGCATCCCGTCACGTGATCGTAATTTAAAGCAGACACTTTTACTGTGGCTCCGCCCCATCATGAATAAGACATAGAGGAGAAAATCTCAACATCAAACTGAGCAGATGTTCCCTGTCACATTCTGTCCTCTCTGTCCTCTCTGTCTGTCTGTCTGTCTCTCTCTCTCTCTCTCTCTCTCTCTCTCTCTCTCTCTCTCCTCTCTCTCTCTCTCTCTCTCTCTCTCTCTGACAGCTTTCCCTCTCCTTTCTTAAGAACCCATGAATCCACTGGGGGAAATAGAAGTGAGTGAGGTGCGGTGCAGTGCAAGTGCCGATTTTTATTTACATTCTTCAGTGTTTCCTGCCGTGGGGCTCTCGTCAGGAGAGAGAGAGAGTGACAGAGAGACACAGAGAGAGAGAGAGAGAGAGAGAGATAGAGAGAGAGAGAGAGAGAGAGAGAGAGAGAGAGAGAGAAAGAGACTGCTGGCTGTGAAGTTGCCCGTGTGAACAACACACAGAGCTGTGAGTGGAGAGGGATGAGGAAAGCACAAGAGAAAAAGAGGAAAAGATAGAGACAGAGAGAGAGAGGGAGGGAGCGGTAGAGGGAAAGCAAGAGAGAGAGAGAGAGAGAGAGAGAGAGAGAGAGGAGAGAAAGAGAGAGAGAAATTCCAAGGGGCCAGAGAGAGGAGGAGAGAGAGAGAGAGAGAGAGAGAGAGAGAGAGAGAGAGAGAGAGAGAGAGAGAGAGAGAGAGAGAGAGAGAGAGAGAGAGAGAGAGAGAGAGAGAGAGAGAGAGAGAGAGACCGGAGAGAGAGAAAAAGAGTGAGAGAGAGAGAGAGCATGCTCTCTTGATCATCGCTGAGCACAAACCTCGGGTAGTGTACTAATGCCCTAGCCTCCTCATAACACCAGCTAATTACCTTCACATCCAGCTCCTGTCAAGACCACCTCTCAGGAGTCTCTCTCCCACGCACACAGAGACCCCCGCTGTCCTCTGGGTGGCTCTCTCCCTGCCATGCCTCAACTCAAACACAACCTGTTTACTGACACAAATTAGCATGGGGAGCCAGGCAGCTTGTTACAGCTGAGTTGCGGCGGCGAGGTGCGGTGTCCGGTTGTGCTCCAACAACACTTCCTGTATCCCCTGGCAGGCCCTGACAGTGGGCAGCCTCTCCACCAATCGGGCAGATGGAAGAGAACTTGATGGGACGTAATTGGAGCGCAGCCGAGCAGAGAGAGTCAAAAGCAGGCCTCTCACACACACAGCTGCAGCTGGTGCTCTGTCGAAACAGCTCCGAAACTGCTTCCCATTTCCATGCTCTGGAACTCAGATTTTTACTCATTATTTTCTGTTTGGAAGGAATGTTCCCTGTCCAATTAGGTGCTAAAGCTCGACTCAGATGGCATTTTATATATTCCCAGCCATCCTTTATGCCCTTTAGAACACAGCTAGTGATGGAATGAGTGAGGGAAAGTTTTTGTTTTGTTGCCAAGAAAGTTTGACTATCCCAGCTTCTGTCCTTTTTTGAAACGGAGACAGGGACTGCGAGGCCCAGAGTTACTGAAAGCTTCACCTCCAGCATCTGCCTGCCGCCACAAACCCAACATTTCATTGGCTTCCGACAGCCCCGCCACCATTCTTCGAATCCGATTGGCCGGAAGTCGGAAACGGATCACTTCCTTGTCGCCGTGCGCGGAAAGCCGATGGGACCGAGACACCACCTCTGAGTCTCCTCACGCCGCCCGATTCTTCTCCCCCCCTTTCCCTTCCCGCGGATATCAAATGACCTGCTGTCGTCGCGCTTAGGTTCTCCGCCAGGCGGCTGCGCGTCGAGCCGGGGTCGTTGCCGCAGCCGCGCCACGCTAATTACAGACGGAGCGCGCCGAATGCAGCTCGCTCCTCCCCGTGACATTAGCATAGAGAGGGCTGCGGCGCTCTCCGCGACGCTGTCAGCACAGGAAGAGCCGCAAGGAAGTGCCAATTAAACCGTTTCGCCCCCCCCCACCTCCCGCCCTCTCCCTCCCGCCTCCTCTCTTCACCCCCGCATTCCGGCTTCTGCCTCCTGATAAAGAAGCCCCTAATCATCTGTAACTTGATTTAGAGAGAAGTCTATCGAGCACCAGCTTGTGCTCAGGGATTCTGACGTTTTTGGGGGGGGTTTTTTTGCCCCCAGATGGTGATGATCCAGGCTCGAAATAGGGCGGGGTATTTTAAGATGTTGAATTAGCGTTGAACGGGCCCCAGTTGCAAAGACAGGAAGCTGTTGGTGTGTCAGTGCTGGATTCTGACAGGGGGGCCCGTGCTAGAGAGACTGCCCTAAGCCTTCAGCCTCACCAGGTGGACCAGGGACCCCCGAAGGGGGCTGTGGGGTCACCTGCCCCCTCCCCAACCCCCTCCCCCCCTTTCCAGGAAGAATAGAGAACCCTCTCTGACCAATGGGCTGGACAGGGGGCAGAGGCCCAAGGCAGACTGGAGCTTCAGGGAGACAGGGAGAGGACTCCACAGCTTCTGTTGCTGGACAGATGAATTCTGCAGTCCACAGCCAAATCAAGCTACTAGAACAGTAATTAGGTTTAAGAAACAGCAAATCCTTTTTTCTTCTTTTTTTCTCCTGAAATTACCTTTTCATTTCTGTTCCCTAATGATATTTCATCCGAGACCAAACTTATCTTGCTTTCTTCTCACTATCCGTCATTCTCTCCATCTCTCTTTCCATCTCTCTCTCTCTCTCTCTCTCTCTCTCTCTCTCTCTCTCTCTCTCTCTCTCTCTCTCTCTCTCTCTCTCTCTCTCTCTCTCTCTCTCTCTCATCACACTCTCGGCTCTCCTCTCTCGCCGCCTCTCTCTTCCCTCTCTTCGTCACACTCTCTACTCTCTCTCTCTTTTCTCTCTCTCCTCCCTCTCCCCTCCTGCCTCTCCTCCCCTCTCTCCTCTCCCTACCTGCTCCCAGGGGAGACATGGCCAGTGGCCCCTGTGAACAGGAGGGCCGTCCTGTGAATTACAGTTTGGGCGGCGTGGAGAGAGAGAGCTGTGACTCAAACGGCCCTCGTCTCTCGGCCGAGTCCTCTGGGCCCGCCTGCGTGCGCGGCGCCGAGGCCCTCCGGGCCGTGATTCCGATGTGCGAATGTGTTTTCCGAGTGATTTCATCCACAGCTGCTTTCACAGCCCTTGATGTGCAGAAGATCTAATAACGAAGCAAAGAAGTCAGTCATCGTGTATAAATAGTGTGTTCCAGGCACGGTGTCTGAGTTGGTTGCAGTGCTTGGGGGTCTTTGAAAATATGACTTTATGTTACGTATTTCTATTGAGAATGATTACTGGCATTTACAATTTGATATTCGCTGATTTTTATGACCTCACTTTGTGAGGCTTCATTATTTCGGTTCTTTGCTGCCATCTCCTGAAACGTCTTGTACGTTCGATGATGTGAGCACAAATGAGCTCGACAGCCTGCTCAACCGTTAGTAAGATGGTAATAACACAACCGCTCCACACAGAACGTTAACACCGCGGGCCGGTTAATGCACACAGCGCATCGTGAGCACAGCCAACAACACAGCGCGTACACACAGCACAGCTAAGACACACACACAGCACACACACAGGGAATCTGTGACTTTCCTCAGAAGGATCAGCGCCGAACAATCCAATAGGTGATGCATTTCCAGGAAGTTAGCAGCCGATTGCGTTGTATGGATCCTTTCTTTGTATCCTTTGTGAGCACTAATTCCTGTTCCTGCAACATTGATTTCCGTGTGAGGTTAATGTGCCCTGTGTTGTTAAACACAACCCATCTTTTACTGGGCGGTTGAGTGTGTAGTAAAAGTCAGATTGGGGATAGCCCTGAGTTTCCTGGGTCCAGACCAGTCACACTGCCTCTCCTGTCTACAGGAGAGGAAACAGAGACAGCAAACAGGTTTTTATAAAATAACCTTCCAAATTATTTTTCTAGCCCATTTCAGTGTGTAACATGACTTAACATTTCAGAAGGGCCACTAGGCATCAATACCACAAACCCAAACTAAGAACGCAAGCACCCCCCCCCCCCCCCCCCACACACACACACACACCTGTGTGGAAGGAACTGTAATTATTCATAAACACAGCTAATCTAATTATGGCTCCAATCATGCTCCTGGCATCGCGGGCGTCCTCCATGACCTCTGTTTCTCGCGGGCCGAGCGCCGTTCCTAGGTAAACACTTCCATAGCTCGAGGCAGAGGGCTGACAGAATCATCTCATTTGTTCTGTTTGGGAGGAAGTGATTGCAAGAGAGAGAGGGAGAGGGAGAAGGACAGGGAGAGAGAGGGGGAATGCGAGGGAGAGAGAACGAGAGAGAGAAAGACGGAAGAAATGCTATAATTTGATTGATGTGCGGTCCGCCGAGCGGTGGACTTTGTTGTAATTACTCTTTGTGCTCACCGTGATAAGGAAATTAATCAAGCCATTATGTTGCCCCATTTTATCATCGGGATTAAATAATTGAATAAAACAACCTCACTTTTCTTCAAAGTCACTTACCGCTGTGATTTGCGTGGAGAGGTGTGAAATCTTACCTACCAACCCAGCTCTCCTCCAGTTACCTCCCACCCCAGCTCTCCAGTAGGCTGTCTGATTCCTAGCAGTTACCTACCCGACCGTCGTGTTGTTATGATCCCCCAAACTGTCACGTACCAATAGAGGACAATGTTAATGCTACGCAAATGCAGAATTCAGAACGAGTGGGACTTCACTGACTACTCATTTGCACATTTTCACTTTTATATAAAAAAATGAATAAATATATATATTTTTTTGTCTCCAGCCTTTAGTGTGCGCCTCTATGCATCAACAAGGAGAAGGGGATCCTTCACTGAATTGCTTCGCCCGAGGTTTCTCTCTGAAGAGTTATTTGGTTATTTTTCTTCTATTTTAGGGTTTTTGGGTTGGTTAAATAGGTGCTGATCTGTGCATGTCTGGGAAGCCCTTTGTGACATGGCTTGTAAAAAAGGACGATCCAAATGCATTTTGATTTGATCGTATTCGACTGAGAAGAAAGATTCATGTTAACATCATAACCCTCCTCAGTCTGTCATCAGCCTCCAGCCTGGCCCCAGGGCAGAGACAAGCTAGCGCTGTGACAAGCTAGCATTTACGCTTATCTCTGTACCTAGCACTGGGAGAACTCGCAGTATATACGACTTTGTATTTAAATACGAGGGACCTCTTGACGTTTGACTCGGAGATGACTGACTGAAGGGTTGGCGGACTGAAGGCACGATGCTAATTTTCAGATCAGCATTCGAAAACAATGAGGCGGACGGCCATGTTTTGTCGACTCACCGTCGACCTCTCTCTGAACCTGTACAGTGAAGTTGGACCTTGCAATTGGACCAAACTCAAAGAGACAGGAACCAACGAGCTGCCGGCGACACCTCCTAACAGCAGCTGAGCGGCCATTAAATCTGTGGTGTCTGCTTCCATCATTCCGCCCAACCATCATGCACTGCAGGAGAGCGAGGCGGCCAATCAGAGCAGGTCTCAGCTGCCCAGATGGATTTGCGTCCATCCCCATGATTCATTCCAACAGGGGTGTTTCTTCAAATCAATTATCTACCCGTGTGTGTTGCGGTGAGCTGTTGAGGGGCCCATGAAATGGGATTCTTTTCTCTCTCTTAAGCCAGGGCCACCTTACAAGACGTTTTCAACCGGGAACGACTATGAAAAGATTGAGCAGTGCACTGTTAATGACGCAGAATCACTCACTGGCCATTTTGCGTTTGTCATCCTGCACATTGCATTCTTGGTTTGATAAATTCCCAGTTTTTTTCCCTAATTCATGCTGGTCACAAATTAAAACGTCAGTGGCTGTTGAAAATGTGTGCAAACAACTACCCCCAATAGAAGAAGAACGCCTGATTTAATCGCGACCTCACTGACTGGGATCAACTAGGTCGCCATTTGCGACTTATACTCACACACACAAACGTTCACAGGAATCTCACAGCTCTGGCTTCCTGCAAACAGGGAAAACTCTATCTTCCACATCCAGTGGACGCTCTGTTGACGGATTATCTCCGGAAACATGGCATCTCCTACTGAGGTGGCGAGTGAAGTGACCTGTGTTAACCCTTGTGTTATCTTCGGGTCATTCTGACCCATCAGTCATTGTGACCCACCGTCGTATTGCGACAGATTTACCGCATACAAAGACAAAGTGAAGCATTTTCTTTTAACAGCTAGGCTGTCTCAGACCCCCCACATTGCAAAGGTTAAAAGAAAATTATTTAAATTTGTTTTTGTATTGGGTAAAATTGGGTAAACACAACGATGGTTCGTTATGAACCTTTGGGTCATGTGACCCGAAGGCAGCACGAGGGTTAAGGAACACTGCCCCAGCTGGGAGCTCTCCACCCGCACTTGTTCTCACTCCTCCGCCATATGCTAACTCTGGAAGCAGCCGCATGCTAAGACGGCATCTTGCTCCTTTGAGACGTCCAAGTGTGCGGTGCGTGTGTGTGTGCGCGTGCGTGTGAGTGTACTGGCCGTGTTTGTTCCGTATGTGGGTGTGTGTCGTACAGCCGTCTATGTGTGTATGTTATGTACGTGTGGTGGACTGGCCACTGCTTCACATAAAAGCTCACAAAAGCATCCCGTACACCAGCTAACCCCACAACTTTCATTCCAAAATAAACTTCCCCAAGTGCCATGCTTTCCTTTATTGGTGTAGATATCTAGGGCAGTCTCACATTAAAAGTTGTTCTTGCTTTTATTATGAAACTTAAACAGTATTAAGTGTAATTTAACACTGGGTACACAGGAACTGCCACCTCTCTCTGCTGGTAATTGTAGTGCTAGATCATCTCACTCTGTTCTAATTATCACCACTATCTGGACTCCAACAGTAATGGTTATCAATGGCAACCACTAGCTTTGACAGCCATAATGAAAAGACCATTAGCCTTTCCTGAACTACAGGAGTGGCTAGGGAACTTTTAAATCACCCATGGCAACATGGAGTGAGAAAGCACACAACACACACACACCACCACACACACACACTCGCACGCCACTACACACACACACACACACACACACACACCACCACAAACACACACACACCACCACAAACACACACACTAACACACCACCACAAACTTGCACGCCACCACACGCACACCACACACACCACCACCACCACACACACACACACACACACACCACCACAAAACACACACTCGCACGCCACTACACACACACACCCACCACACAACCCCCCCCCCCACACACACACACACACTCTCTGTGGGTTGAAAGGAGCTCAGGAACAGCCGGCTCCTCCCCCTTTCGGTTGCCAGTAATCAGGCTGACAGAGAGATGTGTTCATCAGCTCTTATTGTTAGGGTGCATGACTTAGGATTTAGAAGGCAGAGGTGACAATGGCCAGATAGCTGGATTACCGCTCATGTCTTTCTTAATAAGGAATCAGCTCATCTGGTCAACATACTATTGAAGATGTATAAATACGTCCTCTCCCTCTTCTCTCATGGACTAAGTATGCCTCTACTGAAGCAGAACTGCTGGGGGAGCACACATACACACACACACATCCTCATGGACAAACACACACACAGATGGTGGTGTACACAGGTCTAGACAATTATGAATAAAATGCCATTCGCTGGTTTGACTATAGTATCATGATAGTAGTTGTTAGTGTTTGTGAAGGAAGGTGTGATGCAGTACATCTTTGTTCTGGTTGTAATGATTCTGGACCATCTGTCACCACCTGCCCTATCTCTGGGCGCCATGGCGACCAGCGGGGGCATGTGACAGAGCAACGGAACCCACACGCCAGGAGGGATGAGTCCCTCATTCTGACAACAACATAAACAAGCCCCCAGACCAGCCCCCGGCAACCAGTCTCCAGAACCAACCCCCCAACTCCCAGAACCAGGCCCCCGCAACCAGTCCCCAGGGCCAGCACCTAACCCCCCAGGACCAGCCCCCAGCCATGGCTCCAGCCCCGGCCTCAATCCAGCCCTAGCCCCCACCACCAGCCACATAATGGAAGGTCATCCCTCTAAAAGACACAAATAGATACAGTAAATGTGCACAGTACCAACATATGCAGACAGAAATGCGACCGGAGAAGCACAGAAGCGGATTTAGCAAGGTAGCCTAGCCCTGTGTGACTACCTACCTGTCTCATCCCCGCTGGGCTAATCTGAGGATTACCGTCCCCCTAATTCCTATTTAGAAAGACCTGACGTTTCAGATGCACATTTAATCCTCTCTGTGTTGGCTTCATATAAAGGCTTTGTTGTGTTGTCCTTTCTGTGGTCCTCTTCCTGTCTTTCATTAACTCTGCTCGAAGAGAGTGGCTGTGGCCCTTTCAACAAAAGACTTTCGCACAGTTGGAGACCAGGGTGTGCAGAGGTAGTGCGTGTGTGTCTACGTGTGGAGGGTTGGTGGAGAGAGTGACAGATGAAAAAAACCTGCCCTATATCCAGGTGTTCATAGCTTTGAGAGTTTTCAGAGTCTAAATTGGGTCAGTACAGGCACAGACGGGCCACGATAGAAATGTTCCAATGAAACGTTTCAGCCTTTCATCAGATTTTCTACAGTTTTTTGAGGTGGACAATTAGCATTTTTGGTATCAAAATATCACTTCATCATCCTCCTGATGCTGCTACTCTTCGTCGCCCTCGGCCCTCCTCTTCGTCGCCCTCTGCCCCCCTATTTTTGTCATCCTCCGACCTCCACTTCATCTTCCTCCGTCATCGCTCCTCTTGCACATCCTCCGTGAAGGCCGGCCTGAGTCAAAGCTCCATGGCTGCTACTCTCCATTAGCCCTGAGACCCAGGAAGGTCTGCAGGGGTGGCAGGTGAAGCAGGGAGAGAGAGAGAGAGAGAGAGAGAGAGAGAGAGAGAGAGAGAGAGAGAGAGAGAGAGAGAGAGAGAGAGAGAGAGAGAGAGAGAGAAGTGAGTAGGATGCGGAGGAGGCAATCAAGGTCTAATCTTTGGGTCTGATTATCTTCTCATTAGAGTCAGGGGGAGCCTCTCCAGTGAGAGAAGGTTGTGCAATTATGCTCAAATCTCCTGTGACTGGAACAGGGCCTGATGAGCCGAGGCACATTCTCAGACACGTCTGATCACTGCACTTTATTTAGTCCTCGTGTCTGAGGTCTTGGTTGATGCAATCTGGTGTGCTCAGAGAAGGACATGGACACTGGTCAGGAGGCGAAAAGAAAACGAGGAGCTGAAACATTCTTCAAAGTGGGGGAAATGACTTGCTGCAGAAAAACATGATACAATGGTTTCATTTTCGTTTATTTGCTTTGCTAACTGTCCTGAGGTAGAAAACTAGGCGATATCAGGATATTGGAAAGCGCATACAGTGTTTATTTGCTATTCAAGCCCACAGCTTTCCGTGGAGGTCAAACTCCCGATAGAACCCAGCCTCCTGTTGCTAACCTGCTAAGTCACAGATGCAGAAAAATATAATTTCCCAATAAAAACCCAAACCAACTGAAGCGTGTAGATAACAGCCTTTCAGCTGACGTCTCATTTGAATGGTGAATATCTGACCTCCGGGGCCGATTGCGTTCTTTCTGGAAAACAGGAAATAGAAGTCTCGCGTCCTTCCCCCCTCCTTCCGTCCTCCGGTGCCCTTGTCCTCCCATCCTCCATTCCTTCCCGTCTCCTCTCCTCCCACCCTCCCCTCCTTCTGTCCACCCCTCTCTGGCCTCCCTTGATGGAGAAAAAGAGAAACCGATTTTTTTCCCCTTTCACCTTGCAGCACAGAGACGTCGGTGTGTCGAGCCGTCAGTGTGGAGGAGAGGAAAGGGGAGGACACAGACGGCAGGGTGGTCATCTCTGATCGACGGAGATGCATCCGAGACAAGAAACGCAAGCATGGCTGCCGTCGCCGGCCACGGAGGTGAGTCTACCTTTCTCACTCTATTTCACATACACACACACACACGTCACGGCAGGTTTGTTCAAAGATTCCCTCTCCTGCGAGGGAGGGAACGAGGTACCACAGGAACGATCTATTCCATTTCTGGAAACTCTTGTCAGAAGTCGTCCCTTAAGAAAACGCCTTTGAGGCTTTGCTGTCTTTGTAGTTGAGAGGAGGCTGCGCGTCGAAAAGGAGCCATGTTTCCTTCAGTTCTCTTACAGCGCGTAAAGACTGTCTCATCTTCACTCTGTTACCCAGCAGCCTTTGCATAAAGCGTAACCCATTTCTCATTAAGGCGTGGAAGATAAAAAGTTTCCCTTCAAAAGCAGGGCCACCTAGAGGGTGTGCACTCCTCTGTAGAATCACAATCCAAACACTCAGCCAATGTGAGCGTTAGTAGTTAGCCGGAGCCCGGTGGAAAAATACTTCAAGGCGTTGCAACATTTTGACCTTTGTTGTTGAACAGTTATTAAAAACTTTTGATAAGTGTCTGCTAAATGTATCAATTGCCTCTGTAATTCAGTTCCGTTCCATTTGATCCCAAAACAAGTGAACTGCCTTAAAAATATTTTCTATATTTATTTTATATTTTACATTTACATTTAGTCATTTAGCAGACGCTCTTATCCAGAGCGACTTACAGTAAGTACAGGGACATTCCCCCGAGGCAAGTAGGGAGAAGTGCCTTGCCCAAGGACACAACGTCAGTTGGCATGACCGGGAATCGAACTGGCAACCTTTGGATTACTAGCCCGACTCCCTCACCGCTCAGCCACCTGACTCCCTCATATATAGATATTTTACTATCTATCTAGTGTGGTCAAGTTAGCATTAGCCAGGTTAGCATTAACCAGGTTAGGATTAGCTAGGTTACTATTAGCCAGGTTAAGCTCAGCCAGGTGGAAGGCCTGAAGCAGAGCTCATGGTTCAGCACAAGACAGAATTCAGTCTGCAGTCTCATTGGCATCCATAACTGTTTCACATTGCTAGATACACACACACACACACTCCAACCTTCCACCCATCCTCCCACACACACACTAACCATCCACATTTCCTCCTGCACAAAGACAAACCTCAACCTCCCTCCGTCTCTCGCACACACCTCCTTCTTGCCAGCTAAGAAGAAACAGCTACTTTTGCTGCAAATGCAAATTGCTTCTCTACTCCTGCAAGAGTTGGCTGGAGGTGGTAATGAGTGACAAAGCTTTCTCATTACTGGAGAGGCTTTCTAATCAGGCCTAATGCATTTCAGCTGCTAGAGTTGAGAGAAGTTACCCCAGCAGCTATCATTCGTTAGCGCCGAGGCAGCCACATCCAATCACACAGACACAAGGTCCCCAGAGCGATGGCCATAGGCCAGATCTGTTTTCCTCTGGGAGGATCCGTGGTTAGAATTACACTTCTAATAGGTCTTTAGTGGTGTCGCTCTCTCAGCGACTCACTCTGTCACTCTTACTCTTACGCTCACTCTCTCACAAACTCGCTTGCTCACTCACTCACACTCTAACTCACTCTCTCACTCGCTTTAATTCTCTTACAAATGCATTCACTCGCTCACTCATTCACTGTCAAGCACACTCCCTCAATCACTCCCTGGTTGGTTGTCTTTGTGTGTGGGTGTGCATGTGTGTGTGTGCGAGCATGTGTCTGAACAATGTGTGTGTCTCTCCTCTGTATTCTCTATCAGGAACATCACTCTCCAGTCTGATTGTTTACCGAGGCTATTTAATGAGGCCTTGGCAAAACGGCACAAAAGAATTGCATTTAAAGGCCCCTACCTGCACATCTCTCTTCATCTCTCTTTTCCCCTCCCTCCCTCCCTCCCTCCCTCCCTCCCTCCCTCCCTCCCTCCCTCCCTCCCTCCCTCCCTCCCTCCCTCCCTCTAGCCTCCCCTCTTTTCTCAATCTCCTCCTGAAAGGCAGAGCCATGGTGGGTTGTACCAGCGCATTACGGAGATGGAGGGGTTGTAGTGGTTCTGGTCAGGTGTTTGTGTGCTAGAAGGCCCAGGTTAAGCTCAGTAAAGGGCATGGAAGGGAGAAAGCAATAGTCATTAAAATATCACATTCACCCATTATGATTGTGAATATCCTGCAATATCATGCTATTATTCTATATCCGGTGGCAGAAGAGAGAAAAGTAACCACTCCATACCTGCCTCTCTTTGCCTGGAGAGAGACCAGTAACCCCGCAATACCTGTAAAGAGACCAGTAACCCCTAATCTCTCCATACCTGTGTTTTGTTGCAGCCTGTCCCTGGTGGGTGACATGTCTCCTCGTCCTCCTCCCAAAGGCAAGAGGAAGAAGAGGAAGTCTGAGCGCAGGAGGAAGAGGAAAAGGTCAGCGCCGCACGCTCGATCAACCCGCTCTGAACAAACAGGAAGTAACAATCCTCAAGGAGACCACAGCCCTCAAATGATGTGTTTGTGTGTGTGCTTGTGCTACAGGTCTCCCTCCTACAGCCTGTCACCACTGAGGAAAAAGAAGAAGAAGAAGAAGAAGAAAAGTTCTAAGAAAAGCAAAAGGCACAGGTACGTTTCATAGACGTAAAAAAAAAAAACAACATAAAAACCAGCAGTTTGTTTGCTTTTGTTAATTCCTCTTTACTCTCCAGAGACCAGCACCACTTGATATGTACATTATGTATGAGTGCTTTGGTCTATGTTTTAAATTGTGTATCTTTTTCTGGTCTAGGTGCTCTTCAAAAAAGAATAAGCACAGGTATGTGCCCCCATGTGAGGCTGCATGAAGGCAACAAAAATGTCCTGTAAATGTGTTGAAAGGGTGTTCAGGGATTTTATTGCTAAATAAATGAAAGAATTTTAGTCCTGGAGGCAGCAAGGTCTTTCACAGGAACAAGGTGATGCTTTATTGATTGCGTTGATATTCATCCTTCATGTTCCTCCTCTCTGTAGCTCTTCAAGTTTGAAGAGAAAGAGGAGAGAGGATCGAAAGCAAAAGAAAAGGTTAGTCATTGAGACTTCACTTCACCTTACCAAGATCACAACTCTCCCTCCCTCTCCTCCTTCTCTCTCTCTCCCATTCTCTGTCCCTCCTCTACCTCTCTCCCTTCCTCCCTCCTTCTTTCCCTCCCTCTCTTTACCCCTCTCTCTGCCTCCCTCCTTCTTTCCCTCCTTCTCACTCTCTCCCATTCTCTTCCATCCATCCCCTCGGTACAAATAGGCATTCAGACAGAACCAAAGAACACACTTTAGAAAAGCATCTTCCAGACTGCTTTAGAGCTTGCACACCAGACACAGCCGCCTGGCTTTCATGTTCTGAAATCACTGTAAAGAGAAAAAAACAGATTAAAAGGAGGGGAACACAAAGCAAGAGAAGAAAGGGGACAGAAAGAGAGTCAGAGAAACCAATTTCACGCTGTGAACCTGCAACATTTATAATTCTTCCGCCGAGCGCTGAACGGCGTTCCTGAACACAGAGACCTGCTCAGAAGCGGCGACTTCGCTGGAGAGGGTCTCGGCGACAGCGCCCTTAAAAAAAAAAAAAAAAAGAACACCTCACCCTTCTATTCATCTCTTCGTCCTCCTCTTCCTCTGTCTCCTCGTGCTGCCTGGCTGTACACCACCTCCCTCCCCTCTCACCCGCTCTCAACAGTCTCCCCTCAGAACATCTGTTTTCTTCTGCTCTTACGCAGTGTTCCGTACAGGGCAGGAACACTGTATTCAGACTGAATTGATCTGATTGGCATAGCCCTGCCTGCTACTACAAAGAAGCTTCCAGCAGCGCGATTGGTGTTGTCAATGTGTGCCAAGTCACAGCTCGGTTAATCTACTGTGTGACATTATAAATCACTGTGCTCCAAATGTCCAAGATTGTTTTGACTGGCATGGTGTAGTGGGTCAAGCTGTCGTTTGACAGGATCTATGATTAAAACGACTGGTTGCCTCCTCTCCTCTCCTCATGCTTTCCCTCTCTCTTCTCTTCTGCTTTCCCTCTCTCTTCTCTTCTCTTCTGCTCTCCCTCTTTCCTCTCCTCATCCCCCTCTCCCTCCTCCCTCAGCTCACGGAGCCACTCCCATCACAAAAGGAGATGCCGCAGGTCCGAGTCCGACAGTTCAGCCTGCCGTTCCTCCAGCGCAGAAAGCAGGTAGGCTCACAGACACGCACACAAACACACACACACACTATGGATGTATCGGAACCCTAATACCGATTAGCACCGATGATGCTTTGTAAACGGATAATAATTTGTTCTAGTTTATCTCTAATATTCGGATGATATGAGAACTCTTGTGCTCAGCCCAAGCTAGATAGAGAACGGGTGACCGACAGCAGTGGTATAAGCACATGGATGAACACATCAACGCTAGCTTTCTCTACCTTTGACAAACACAAAGGTGTTCGGTTGTTCTGCGCACCATTCTGTTTTGTTTTGTGAAGAGCCGGCGCTGTATCCTAAAAGCTGTGACCCCAAACACTTATTTACATCTTGACATATCATTTTTTATTATTATTATTTTAAGTGTACTCTATATTTTACAGTAATATCCCCTCACGTTTGTATCCTTTAATAAGCCTTTTTGTCAATACACAAATAAAGGTTCTTCCGGTTTAAGCCCCATCCACTTCCGGTTTCTATCCGAATACAGATAACGATAATTTAGGGGGAAAACAGATTCAGATAATGGCATCTCTGCACACCCCTAACACACACACACACACTCACACACACACTTATCTGATCATATGAGCCTGGTGTTGCTAGGGTGATGAGTGATTGGCAGGTGGCTGGGGGTCCAGACTCTTATCACAGCTCCACAGGAAATTCGAATCTCAGATTAATCCACACAATTAGAAAGACATATTGCCAGGACAGCCTCCTCTTGCAATGTCAGAGATATAGTTTGATGGATTTGGCAGATTACCTTGGGTGGAGTGGTTTTTAATCCACTGGACCAACCGACTAAAATTTGAATTTCGGATTAGTCCATCAAGGTTGATAGTAAAGACTGAGTGTTCCCTTGCTAAGGCATTCAGACAAGATCTCTAAATTAACTAAAGCAATTAAATGAATTGGATTGTTATCAGTATGTCTCAACTTCCAAAAAATTGGGGTTTCCCCTTGATAATTCAGTCACAGTGTGAAATTATAATTAATCTGTTTGTGAGCATACAGATTATCATTCATACATTTTTATTCATTCATTCATTCATTCTGGAAACAGGGACAAAAATGGAGCCTGTGTATGATTCAAATTGAAATATTTTTTAGCAACAGAAGATTGCTTTTAAATCCCCCTGGATCTCTCCATTATTAGGAATTTTTCTGGGACATTCAGCAACGCAAATCATTACTAAAATTGAACAGCTCTCAGTTTGGCGTCGCTCTCCTCTGGAGGCGTGTTTGAGGGTGGCCAATCACAGGGAAACGGCAAGCTTGTTTCAAACACTCCAAGGGAAACAATCGTCCCATTGGAAAACCGTTACGCAGCAATTCCATCCTGTAATTGCATAATCTTGAATTCCGCCAATAAAGACCTCCTTACATGTCAGTTGGTATTCACAGCCATACTAGTGCGGATTGATGCACTAAAACTGCCAGACTATGGAGGCTTTGCTGATCTGATACAACAGTCTGTTGAGACACTTCTACTGTCCGACCTGCTGACACAGTCTGTTGGGACAGTTTTAGCAATGGTTACGCTAGTCAGGATAGTCCTTTTGGGCCAGTTGCAGTGGCGGCTGGGAAGCCCCCGCAGCCCCCGCAAGGCGGGGGGGGCCCCACGCCCTAAGGGCCCCGCCCTGCATATCAAAAATCAGACTAGGCCTATATAAAAAAATACAGATTAAAAAAAACAAGGAAAACACTTTGAGGGCGCTCATTTAGAGCCCCAAGTTTCAACTGCCAGGTAAAGGAATTCCGTAATGTAGGCAACGTAACAGATCTAAATAGGCTAAATAGTCTCAAAATCCCTGAATCTGGCAACAATGGCTTTTGCGTATCTTACGTGCCTTTTGGGCCATTACGCCTATTGAACGCGCACATTTAAAAAATGCTAATCATTAGGCTACGTTCTGCTAGATGACTGTAGAGACATGAGTAAAAGAAAATATGCACGCGGTGCTCAAAAGCGCAGCAATAAACTGTTGTCTGAATAAGTTCGAGCAAAACACCCGAAGATTACACACTCCAGCCAGAGAGGAATATTATCAACATCTCCAGACGAAACACTACCGCAGCCGCAGGTAGCTAGTAGCAGCACGTCTTCACCAGCAACCAACAAAAAATATACTTGCTTAGCCTACTTATTGGCAAGAATAAATGTTTTCCTTTCCTCCATTGATTGTGTGTTATTTCGACGATGCTATCCTTGGTGCTGAACTATCAGAAGGCTAGTGCTGTCTTTGGTTTTGAACAATGACAAATGTGTGGCGGCCTGCGGAAACTCTTCACATCGTGAACATTTGGGTCTTTCTGGGTATTATACATATTTGGAAACTACAAACTATCCTGAATACAAATATGTTTAAATCACTCAGATATCTTTATCACAACTGAAGTTACATACTTTTAAAGTTGACCTGTGTCAATAAAGTGATAACCGAGAAAATTGCATTCCACTCCGTTTCATTCTAATTCTGTGGCGAATATGGAAAGGAAATCCTTTTGTTCGTAATCACGTTGTGAATGTAAATGTCAGTTTAAGTATAGGCTACATTAATAACTTCTCAGCAAGTTATTTTTAAGTTTAACAGCCTGACTTCAATTGATCAGTTGTTTGGGGCTGCTGCAGCACTCAAAAGAGCAAGCAAACTGAGCATTTGATTTGAAATGGCTTGGAAATCTTGCTAGCTGACATGTCCAAAAAACGTTGAAATTAACAGTTTTTCAGAAGCTATACTTTTTGTACATTACAATGAAGTTTAGGGTGTTAACTATAGAAAACATCAAAAATCTAAATTTTGACAGAAAACAATTTTCGATCTTTTATGGCTTATAGCCAGCAATGACCGCGCGGCCGCGACATCCGACGGGTTTCCGCAGGATGCCACACAAATAGGCTGCTATTGTGCTTTTGTTATTTTTAAACTTTTTTATTTCTCTCACATTGGTGAATATAGGCTATATTTAAAGGTAGACAGCAATGTATAAGATAGGATGGAGATACATTTTGAGTGGATTTAGGGGAGGGGCCTCGAGCTCCAACTTTGCGGGGGGGCCTCTGCAAAGTCCCGGCCGCCACTGGCCAGTTGTAGCATGGTTAGACTAGCCACAACAGTCCTTTTGGGCCAGTTCTGTCAAGGTCAGACCATGCAAGCCTGTGCCTGGGGGCTATGTGGAGACACGCTGTCTGTGTGAGCTCTGCCGAGCTGGAGGGCTGCAGGGGGAGTCGGCAAGCTGCTCAGGTCGGCGCTCCCCTCAGCTGCCGCTGCTCCTCGGTGCAGCGTGGCGTCTGGTGCTTCTCCACACGGCTTCAGGAGCGACGGTCGTCTGGTCTCCCGCTGGAGAGACCCCCCATCCTGTCATACCTAGCAAGACGAGCAGGAGAGAACCTGAGCGAGAGCTTTTCGGGGAGAGCTAGAATAGAACAGCTCCAACGTACAGCAACTGGTGCATTTGAAGACCTCTCATAGAATCTTTTTTTTGTTTATTTCATACACTGATTTTGTTGGTAATTGACTCTCAAGAGATCAACACCAGCGAACATGTCTAGAATCACTGCGTGAATGTGAATGTTGCACAGTGGTGTGTGCTATTACGAGAATAATAATGTAACAATGTATTCGTTTATTAGACACTTTAATCCAAAGCAATGTACAGGGGAGATTTGGACCTGGGTCCCTCGATCAAATGCTCTAACCACTGAGCTACAGCTGACAACATAACTGTTAGCCTACATCGTGAGCAGTGACACAACGGCCATCCTTCATGTTTGTGTGCAGGAGCCACCTGGACCGGTCCGCCCTTAGAGAGGTCGCCACGGCAACGTTGGAGCACAGGGGACACCCGTGGGGACCTACGGCCAAGTCAGTCTGTAAAACGGCTCCGAGCCATCGCTTCGTCCTATCCACGGGCACCGTAAGTGTTCCAGAAAGCTCCGAGACGAAGTACAGACTCACAGTTACTGCTCTGATGATGTGGCCGTGTAGAACTGCTGACCTGATCTCCAGCCATGAATTCAGAGGCAAGGTTCTGGTCATTAGCATTAGATATTTGGATACGGACCTAAAGGTTTGGGACATGAATCCCTGTAATACATTTTTTTCAATTCTTTTTTTTATATTATTGGTGATACGATGAGTAGATGAAGCCTGACATTCTCAAATATTCTTTGGGCATACAGTATACAGTACCACATATTTGTAGTCAATGGCTTCTCTCTTTTGATAATTTTTGTTAGAGGTTGGGTTGCTCCGGAACAAATTAATTTTCCATGGCCTGTGTCCAGGAGTAGAAAGAATAATGAATCTCCCATTCAGTAGCAGTGTCATCTGTTTCTTGTTTTTCTGTTTGATCTAACACCATCATGCAGGGTAGTGCTTAGCAACAATGATGGCCTGGGTATTTCCTGTTGATAGGCTGCTAATGATGACGTGTGTACGACATGTTAGGAAACTTTTCTTTCTTTTTTGGGTCAATACTAATGAGGCATGGATTAGAAACATCATCATGGCTGCAGGCAAAACATTTTTTGTTGTTGTTATTTCTATTGAAATAAAGTATTTCATTCTATTTGCACTAAATCACTATCACTTACTCTACTACCCTAGGGTAGTACCCTACCCTACTTGTCACTTACACTCGTAGCACATCAATACAAAATAATATATACATTGTACCTCTCAATGACAATGTAGTCACACTTTCTTTGCAATACTTTTTGAATTACTTTGTCCCTCTTTTTAATGAGAAAACAGACCAGCTATGTCCACTAACTAATTCTCTCACGCTCACCAATGCATGAAAAACATTTAATTTCTCTCCAGCAATCATTAAATTATGCTAATTACATCCACAGATGTTTTTAATCACACAACACAGGGTTTGTAATTGAAAAATGGAAGGCTAAGCTATATGTTAAAGCTATTCAGAAAACCTGACCCCTTCTCTGAGAGGAATCTATGTAATATATGGGTACCTAGAAGTGGCAATGTATCTGAAATAACACTTATCTATGATTATAATGCTTATTTTCATGGGTTTTGATTTAATTGACAATTAATTAAAGTGAGTTAGTCCTTCAGAGACAGTGACATTGTTAATGAATCATTGATTAAGGCAAATTATGTCCTTGAAATGCAAGGCCATTTTAAAAAGTAAACATTCCATTATTTCAGAGAAGGCTGGATTACTCCAGTATGTTTGATTCAGTATTTCTTTCCAGTCAACCCATACAGGAACAGGTGGGTATGACATCATTTGGACACAAATGAACAAATACAATGAACATGTTTTTTTGTTTTGTTTTTACCAAACAAGTCTTCAGTTCCTACATTTGTCCATTTACAGTAGGTAGTGCTGCCAGTGAGATATGTTGTTTATGAAGTAAACCCTATGTCCTCTGAATGTTAAAGAGAGGCTGTTTAAAAATATGAAACAAATTATACAAGTACTTGCGTAGACTAGTAGCTCTCTCAAGTACAGATGACCTCAGGTGTCCTCCCTGTCCTTTAAAAACCTAAACCCAGAAGAAGAAAGGGAAGTGACTGACCAGTCCCCTCAGGTCTGGATCAGACTTCTCCTTGGGTCTCTCCGTTTGGGACTTGGTCTGGCGCTGCAGACTGTGTAACCTTGAAGTGGCCGAGTGATTACTCTGCGATCAATAGATAGAGAGATCACAATCTATGTGGGACCAATCTATAGGCTGAAAAGGTTACCGGCTCAGGTGACTAGCTTCCTGCCCCTTAGGAATACATTAAGACGAGCACCATTACGGAACAACATGCCACTCAAATTCTAACTGGCTCTGGGTTTGAAGAGAGGGATACTGTCTTTATCTTGCCATTTACGACTCTAATGATGCCCTTATGTTGCCCGCTCTTCCCTTTTCTTACACCTACCTACTTAAGGAGGAAATCTTGATTGGTAAGTCGATGCTATCCCCAGACTGAGGGATTTACTGTAGGTCGCTGCAGGGTCATTTGTTTTCTTCCTGCAGGGCAAAAGCACAGTGATCTGTCACATAATGAGGGCTTTCTGTACAGTAGTTAAACTGATGGGATATCTCTGTCTGAAATTCTTTTCATCTTTTTTTTTTTTTTTTACATAATACCCATTTTGTGATGTTTTTTCAGTGTTCTTTACGAGAGGCTTTTTTAATAGGGCTATTGTTTTATCTCTGTTTCCTCTTTCTCCCACTCGAATTAGAGCCGTTGGTAGTTGAAGTCACATAGTTTCTATTTCAGTTATTTTAGCTTTTTGTTGTTCCTTTCTTATGTTTGTTTTCGTTCAAAGTTAATAAACGGAAAACCTTGAGTTTCTTTTAATTTAGTTGATATTATAATTCTTTTAACCTTATTTGCATGCTATGAATTTGCATGAAGTCTTAATCTTTCAGAGTTTTTGGCCCAAAGCAACAAAACAAAAAACTATTTCTTCTCTGTGTTTTGAAGGTAAATGTGTGCCTTTGTAGAATATTCACAGTGCATCAAACAGGTAGCAGTCTGAAGTCACCAAAAACTTCTGTGGATCTAAAACAACTCTGTCTTACTGTCTGTTTACAGTCTTTACCAGCAAAACCTGGAGTCAAGACTTTAAACGCAAAAGGGATTCACCATCACACTTTACCACCTCCGAGCAAAGGACCACAGGATTACGATTCTGGGAATGACACGTCTTCACCGCCATCGACTAAAACCGGTGTTTCACGGGTAAATGGCACCGGCGACAAAAGGATCCTGTGCCCAGCACTGGCCTCTCTGGAGAAGCAGAAGTTCCCAGAGGGAGATAATGCATCCGACTCAGGAAACTCTGTGACCAGCTATGCTTCCCTGTGCAAAACTCTTCGCGTGGAAGGTGGTTTGGTCTCCTTTATTCTCAACAGGAACTGCAAGAGGTGAGCTTTGGTGGAGACGACAGGCATCACCTTCAATTTTTCCCTCGGTGTCTTCCCCTCTTCCCTCCCTTCCTTCATTAAAACAGCTGCCGTGTGTGAGCCAAGGAGAAACGTGCGATTGTAAGTCCAACTAAGGGCCTGCTGGGTGGCTGTGTTCTTTCAGCAGCGAGCCGATGACCCCCAGATGCGGGGCGACGGTGGCGGTGAGAACACAGCAGAACGCCGTCTCCCCGGCGAGGGCGGACGCCTCTTCGCCAAGGCGGACACGGGGGCGCTCGTCCAGCAGCAGGAGCAGGAGCCGGTCCTCGGGGAGATCCAGGCGCTCCGGACGCCGCTACTCCCGGAGCCGGTCGCCGTCCTCTGCCAGGTCAGTTCCCTCAGGCGCGAACGCTGAGTCGCCTCAAGGACCAGCGTGATTCGGCCCGGCTGTGTAGGGCTTCGCTGAGGTCATTGTCTCTCTGCTGTCTCCAGGTCGTACTCGCGCTCTGTGAGTTACTCGGGCAGTGTGAGGAGGCGAGGGAGTGTGGGCAGTGGCCGCTCCAGTAGAAGCTACTCCACATACAGTCCAGACAGGTAGGATACTGCCGTGAGGAGAGGTGATGAATTTAGCGGAATTTCATTTCACTCGATTTTCCGCCTTTTAAGCTAACGCCTCAAATCATTCCTGGACTATGCAGGTCATGTCATTTGATCCGACCACACTTTATCAGTGGGATTTTGACATTTCCGTTCCTCTGACATCTCCATGTTCTGGTTTTACTGTTCAAACATGAAATGACAAGGGCGGTCCTACCGTACTTTGGAGTCCTCTATCGACATTTACAGCCAGCTGGTAAAAGCTTCTAAATGATTGTTCTTGTAGCAGAGTCAGAGAGCAGAGGAGGCGCAGCAGCTCCCGGGAGAGGGACGGAAAGAGCAGCCGGAAGAGTACCAGAAAGAGGCACAGACGCAAGTCCTACTCTCCCATGAGGAAACGGAGGAGAGATTCTCCCAGCCACCTGGAAGCCCGTCGCATAACCAGGTACACGGCTCTGACCTTCACAGGTCACCAACAACACCATCATCCTTCTTAACACGTCAACGAACGCCAACATACGTTAGACAGGGAGCCCAATCCGAGTGAGAGAGGACACAGAGTGACGTTTACAGAATGAATCTCTCTGACCCCTCTCTATGTTCGCGTCCGACCGCTTATCCGCAGCGCGAGGAAGAGGCCCATCCCTTACTTCCGCCCCAGTCCCTCATCCAGCAGTCGCTCCGGCAGCTTGTCGTTGTGGAGCAGCCTCTTCACCCGGAGCCCAAGCCGGGGTCGCAGCCTCAGCCGGGGCCGCAGCGACTCCAGCTACCGGAGCTACAGCCGCAGCTCGTCCTGGAACTCCATATTTGGCGGGCGGAGCAGGAGCCGGAGCCGATGTCGTAGCTACGTCTCGTTGGACGAACCCGGCAAGGCCCGACGCTGAGCGTTCGGCTGGCTGGGGCTACGGGAGGAGGCTGAGTCCGTGTTCCTGGTTCCCTGTGTCAGCAGGAGGCCGGGGGAGGTTAGGGTCCGCCAGTGTGCCTAGGCCCTGGGAGAGGGTGGGGGAGGCTGGGCCTGGGTTTCCCTGGGAGAGGGTTCATTTGAGGCGATGTTGTCCACAGTCTCAACAGGGACCATCGTGGGGGAAAGATGTCATGTTATTTTTGTTTTGGTGTTTGTTGTGTGTCTCCCAGCCTTTTCCATCGCAATGGCTAAGACTGTTCCTACTCGTGACTCTCCTTGTGATCCAGTCCTAGAATAAAGCCAACCAGGGCATTGTTTTCAGCCTCAAGGTACATTTAGTGCAATGTAATGTCCAAGCTCTACCCTGGGATGTACACCAAAGCTTCACTGGGGATCATTGTAGTGATGGAGTCAGAGAGACGTTTTTCAGGAATTTGCCAGAAACTATAAATTTTTTCTGATGTCTGTGCTTCAGAAAAGGTAGAGAGCAAACATGCTTCCTCTGAAAAATAGAGGGAGGCAGTAAAGTTGACGGCAAACAAACTGCCTGTCAGCTCAAATGCCAGATTTATTTGTCCTCTGATCAAGTGAAAAACAATTGAAATGTCATGTCGGAGAATATGATGGAAAACAACCTAAATACCATACACGGCTGAGAAAGTGGCTGTTGATGGAAAGATCCTAGAAAATATCACAGAAGAGTAGGGTGTTTTTCGACACAGCCTCCAACTAGGACAATGTGGATAGGATTTCTTTAAAGAGGTCTTTAAAAAGATCTTATAGCAGTAATGTACGTTTCTTCATCATTTATATATTTAGCTCATTGTTGATTCGTCTGTCCATCTATGTATTTGTGTGCATTCTATTTATTTAAATCCTTTGACTTGAAGAGGTTGAAAGGGGTGTCCATCACTGGTTAATTATTCTGTGGTCTGAAAAGCATTGATGTGTTTGTTATTTGAGCAGAGCCAAACTTGTACCTCATGTGTCGTATGTATTCGTTTGGCCCATTGAAGGTCAGTTTGTGAAACGCACAGTTTGATGCATATTTATCATGTGTTTAATATTTATACACTTGTGTTTGCTCCAGTTGAATCGCTTTGTTTCTATGCAACACCATTGTATTGTTTTATGTCAATATTATGAGTCTGCTGTAATGTATGCATCCATCAGGGCAAAATATCTCAACTAATTACAATCAAACTCAACTAAATACAATCAAACTCAAATAAAGAGACATTCACAATGACATTCAAGTCACCATGGAACCCCATTAACAGCACAGTCACCTGCAGGTTCAGTCAGGTTCCCATTGGCTTCTCCTCTCTGTTCAGAGACTGGCTGAAACATCAGTTTCTGTTAGGGAGTTCTACTGAAGGTTCCCTCAGTAGAAAAGAAATATGGACAGGAAGGACACAGAAGACACTGTAAGACACTGGGTGGTATATTACAAGATGAGGTGATCAGAGCTAAAGAACAACTTGAAATGTTATTTGAATATTCTATGCATCAGTTTGCTATGTATTGACGGTCCTATTTATTTATTTATTGTCAAATTTCACCTTGTGTTCTAAGCATGAGGATCTGCTCTATTTGCATTGTACATAGATTGAGATGAGTTCCCTCAGTGTGCACTGATCACATGTCCAAGGGTTATGAAAAAGGGACTTAAGGACACAACTGATGTATGAAATACCTTCTCCCAATACCCCAAAGTCATTATGTAAACTGTGCAAATGAATATGAATTAGGCTACTGTGCTGTAAATAGGCATTTGACCTGTGTATGCTCGTCATAAGAGGGGTGTGATTTCGTCTATTTCATTTAGAAATATGTGAAATGGTTTGCTTTAACTGCACTGGTATGAATTCCTGTGATGAACAAGGCCTCCTTGCCATCAACGTTGCATCTCTATTTTTTTGTTTACCGGATCAATTATGGTATAGAAACTGAGAGTGAAGCTTAAAATCTCTGACCGTGTTGTGTTTTGAAGGTTTGTCGCTAGGGGCAAAGCAATAGAGATATGTGTAGGTGTTTAATGAGGCATATGCTCTCGTTTCCATGCGAACGGACAGCCATTGAAGCCAATCAGACGTCACCGTGAAAGTGTTTGCTTGACATCCTGTAATCATGTTTCACTTGACGTGTCCCAACCATGATCCTGTAAAATAAATGTGTCCTCCATATTGTGTCTGGAAACTATGTAACTAAGAATAAAAATGAATATTAAAATCCAAGTTTATTCGACCACTTTGAATTTGAAATATAAAAAGTTATAAAGTATATATATATATATATATAAAGTTTATAGGTTTAGTTGATAGGTTTAGGCCTACTGTAGGCCTATATTGCGAATGGTAGATGCATGCGATGTAGTTTATTAGTTGTGAACCCCCGCTGTTCACACTGACTGAGCATATGGGTTGCGAACTTGAATCATTATTGTTTTATATGTGTGGTGACATCAGTGTGCTATAAAGTAATGCGTTACCGTGTCTTCTATTAAAAAGCTATGAGTCACAGTGGGAAGTGGTTTCAACACACATTGCTGTGCTGAATGACTGACACCGAGTTGAAGACTAAACTTGGAAAAGTTGGGAGGGTCTTCACTTGTCAGCTGCTGTGCCTAGTTGAGTCCCGATGCACCTCGCACTTTCTGGACATTGTTCCGTGGCCCTCCGACTGTAGCAAGTTGCTGAGAGTCGTATATAACACACGACCGTCGGATTAAGGTCAGTTCGTTTTTGTGACAAAGGGTTTTCAAAAGTCTTCATCCTTGAGCCAGAAGATCTGATGTGGTGATTTGGTGCGTAACGGTTATGAGCCCGGAACAGGAAGGAAACAGATATAAGTTATAACCTATTTCAGGAAATAACAGATTTAGGATTTTATTTCTTGTCCCGAAGAACTTGGACAACGACATAACTTCGCCAGTGTAGCCTATAACGTTTACCGTAACTTCTAGGCTTTTGGTGTGCGGGACAGTTGAACATGGCTGACGGAGATTTCTACACCATGGGAAGTCGGCAGAGGGTACCAAGAGATCCGTTCAGAGAGCCATCTCTCGCGTCTCGGTTTATGGAGGATGACTTTGGACTGCCACCTTTCCCCGACGAGCTGTCTATGGACTGGCCGGAGTGGACTCGTCCCACGCGCCTCAGCTCGCGCCTCAGCACGCCTTTCTCAGGCAGTTTACGGTCCGGCTTTCCCACGCGCTTATCCACTGGCGCGTCTCCTGTGTACAGCACCAGATACAGCGAGTCCCCCAGAAGTTCTCCAACGTTGACCCCGGGCGAGCCCTGGAAAGTTTGCGTTAACGTTCACAGCTTCAAACCAGAGGAACTTAACGTCAAAACTAAGGAAGGTTTTGTAGAGGTATCAGGTGAGAAAGTCCCTTTGTTGACAACTTGAAAGGCCACAATCCAGCTACCTAAATTGGCCTAATATAATGCATGACATAATCTTAACACCTTTCCATTAGAAAATGTAATCTACAGTGTAAGCCTACTGATAAGTCTGAGAATCAGTTTATTACAGGCATCCAAGATAAAAGTATCAATAGAAACATGTTTTGAGTCAGTATAATTCCAGTTATATTTTCTGTAGGCCTATGGTTGAAATCCGTTCCATGACTTGCAGATGGCCTGCTCAAGCCTCCACACCTGTTCAACTTATATGGAAATAAGGACCTTGACGATGTCTTTGTTGACAATAAGTCAATCTATTATTAAATTAAGCACTGGACCGAATGTTCTGGAACGATCCTTCCTCTTCCTCTCTTTAGCTTAAAAAGTACGGATTTAATTTGAGCAAATGGCAGGAGAATGTGAATTCTATAGATGTACCGGAGGTTTCGCAGAATAAGGCACGCTTCTGTTGGCTCAGTCACAGGTTTTTTTTTTATACATTGTCGGTATGCCAGTTGGGTCATCCAGTCAGTGGCCTGCCACAGTGACTTGACCTCGTTCTAAAACCGTGCCTGAGTGAGTTGTCCACGTGAAGAGCCCAGAGCCTGGGACTTCAACCCAATCTTACTGTTTTAGTATGAAATAACCACAGCCTTCATTTCCTACCTCGTCAACTCTTCTTGAACAAAGTGCCCAAACTTCTGTCCTTGGAACAACTTTTTAATGAGTGTGGGGCTATGCTGTATCCAGCATTCAGAGACAAATGTTCTTTGACAGCTGCTGTGTTGGGAGGAGTGTGTGTTACTGGGGGAGTTTGGAATGTGGTGTGGAGTCTGTGAGGGAGGGAGAGGCTGGGCTGCTAGATATCTGTTAGTATTCTCTAGCTAGCTCTTAGTATTCTCTCTACAGTAGGTAGCTGTTAACACTTTCTGCTCAGGGCCTAGCAGCTAACTAGCTGTTAGCATTGTTTCGTAGACTAGTGGCTAACCAACCTGGGAACCAGACCAATCTGCCAGCTCATGTTTTATTTGCTCTGGCAGATGGGTCTGGCCACCCTCCCATTCAAACCGATCCCCTCTTCGTCCAGAGTCTGGTCAGGCCAATCACAACCGTCCATCTGATATGGGGTGGTTTTAATGACTCTACAGAAGGACGCCGTTGAAGCGTTTTCATAAACAACCAAGATGACGTTTTGTAGCTCGGACTGGTTGAATCCAATCCATCCAATTGCGTCCAGAGCTGAAAGGTTCCAGTCCAGACCCATTTGCAAGCGCGCTAGCCGAGACTTGCGGCTGACTAGCTGTTAGTACGCTCTCTTCGGTCTAGCTAGCGAGCTGTTACTATGCTATCCTCAGGGTTAGCAGGCTAGTGATCCAGCCCAGTCTGGCACTTTCCACAGGTGAAGACGTCAGTGGACCGGGGTGGTTTGCTCCAAGGGTGGGGGGAGGTGGCAACACTGACATTTAGCAGCAGCAGCTGCAGGAGAGAACTCATAAACAGCAATGGGATGTTATGAGGCCTTAGTTCTTCACCCTGGGGAGGGGAGGAGGTCTGGTTTCCAAATTGCTCTGCCTGGCTTTACCCCAGTCAGAATCCTCTGCGATTGTAAGTGAGTCACCTCTTCTGGGATGGAGGGAAGGGGTGTCTTTCATCATTCTCTTCCTTCGTCATCAGACTCCAGAATGTGCTGGAACACCCCAGAGCCATCATTTCAAGGCTTTATGCTGTCATGGAAGTCTTAATGAGCAGCAATCTGCCTCTGATCATTTGTTTGGCTATCGATAAATCATGATCACGACTCTCAAATGTCCAAACTGACAGGACTGAAGTCTTGTAAATATGGAATCTCCTGTGTTTCGACTCTGTTGTGGATGGAGCCAAATGTTTAATTGTTTAATTATTGTTGACCTCACCATGGCTGTGCCCATAGGGAATGGGATCATTTGAGAAGGTCGTCGAACTGTGTTGATGAACATGTGTGCTGCTGTCTTCCACAGGGAAACACGAGGAGAAGCAGGATGAGGGAGGCATAGTGACCAAGAACTTCACAAAGAAGATACAGTGAGTATTCATCTCCTCACAGACCAAGAATAGGTGGTCAACACTGGCTCTCTCACGACACCTTAATATAGTTTAACTTCTTTTAGTTTACATTTACTGGAATTCAACCATCGATTATCATTATGCTCAAACTTGATTGGTAAATATAACCATGATTGATAGTTCAAGGTACAAAAAAGTTACTTGGTCCGTTTGTGTTGCAGTTGAGGAAGAGAACATTTTTGTCGTGACGATACTCTCTCACCCACCTAATTACTCTTGTTCGCTAAACAACACTGTCCTGTCATGACTGCATAAAATGGCCGCTCACAACAACACAGGGCATAGGAGGTTTCTATGGCTGTCTGGCATCTATAATTAGACTGTTGGAAACTTCAAACTGAAGTGTTAACCGGCAGCCCAGGACACTGCCTTTCTGCCGTGTCACTTCAGCGGTATTCATTTCCTGCTCGCTAATTAATAAGCAGCTGGGCTGTGCTTGCACGACTCTTCATATCACAATCCCTTTAATTGGGAGCCCCTTGAATACAGTCTGGGCTCCAGCTATGCAAAAAACCCTAACATGGGACAGATAGGATGGGGGACTGGTTTATAAATAACTGTCCTCAATACACAAATCCTCTGGCTGAACACTCAGAGGAGAAACATTCCTTCTCTGCCTTATGTATATGCATGACATACCGGCACCATATCAAAAGTAGGATGACTTTCTCCTCTCTCCCCCACCCTCCCCTTTTTAGACATTTAGTTATGCAGCCTCTTCTGTTCTGGGTCTGTGCTCAAAGACCAGAGTTTAAGCCAATTATTAACAAAAGAATGTTAAAGAAATATATATTTATATTTATATTATATTTATATTAAAGAAAAGTATTTTCCGTAAATGTCCTAGGGCAAAGTTTGGGGTTTTATTGCAGATTAACAAGAGTCCCAGTTAGTGTTGTTCCTCTGGTGGAGTTCTACAGTCATGTTAGTCCAGGATTGTATGCCTGTGGGTGGACCACTGATGTCACTGTTGCTCAGTCTCTGGCCCAGTGATTTATTTGATCAAACAGGACTAGTCCAGATTGATTCAGTGTCTCTCTACTGCTCACGCACGCACACACACACACACACGGCATCTCTTCCCTCCAGCAATGCTTCACTACTAAATCAGAGAAAAAAGTTTTTTGGCAGCCGCACAGAATCAATGCGCGAGATAAAACAAAATGTAGCCCGAGGCAAACCCAGTCAGGAGGCGGGCAGATAAGGGTTGTGTCTGTGTCCCTGGTAATATGTCTGCCCTGACTGGCTGTGGCAGACAGAGGAACGACTGCTGGCTTCACCAGTCTCTCCTGAAATAGGTGGAGGGGATAATAGACCATGATCTTTGTGGACCCTGTGGGGGGTGTGTGTGTGCATGCGCATGGGTGTGTCCACTCACAGGCTTCTCCACCATTCCTCCTTGACATACAGTTGCCAGCAAGCCAGTGGCATGTCTGCGCTAATGAAAAGGAGAAAGAGAGAGATAAGGAGAGATGGGCAAGAGAAAGAGAAATGAGGGAAGAAAGAGCGGGGCCTCGATAGAGAGGGCTGACAGGACTGCTCGCCCCCAGCTCCCAGTGGCACTTGCAGCTCCCACGGAAAGTGCAACCAGACTTTATTTGGCCATGTCGTCTGACGAAGACCAGAGTCAGTCTGTTCCTCTCGCTCAGCCGCTCCTTCTCTCTCTCTCCTCTCTCTCTCTCTCTCTCTCTCTCTCTCTCTCTCTCTCTCTCTCTCTCTCTCTCTCTCTCTCTCTCTCTCTCTCTCTCTCCCCAGTCTCTGCCTCCCTCCTCCATCTCTCGAGCTCTGACGTCGTGCTTTCCTAGGGAGGAAATGCGACGGGCGTGCGTGGGCGCGCGTGCTCGCTCGCGGCGGACGCGTTTTCTGCGGCGTGCGTGCAAGAAAGCATGGGAAACGTGCAGGTCAACGTCGGCAGAGGCCTGAAACTGGACTTGCGCGTGAGCAGGGTGCATCTCAAGGTCGTGTGTAAATCACCGTTTTTGTTTGTCTGACACGGTGCCATCCCGACTGGCACCGCACTCCTCCCCGCAAGACGCTGGATGACATCTGGACCATCACATTCCCATTGGGTTTCTTTAAACTCGCAGCTCACCCCACTTCTCAATTCTCTCTCTCTCTCTTTTTCTCTCTTTCCCTCTCTTGTTCTCCATCTCTTTTCCCTCTCTCTCCCGAGTATTTCTATTTCCCTGCACACGCTACGAGAAAGCCTATTTATGCTAATCTACTCATAAACGAATCACATTTGCAGTACAAAAGAGCAGAGAAGGAAGTGAGGAGAGGGAGAGAGAGAGAAAAAAACGAGTGCCTGACATGAAATTGGCTGTTGCCCATCTGTCTGATGAGCTGATTAACAAGTTTGCAGACGGGAACTTCAGGTGATAAACTTTCCATCAAACAGACACTCCCTCGCTTTCTCTCCATCCCTCTTTCTTTTTTCTCTCTTTCATTCTGTCAGACGGTCTCGCTAATGTACATTACTCAGTAATGGAATCTGCCTTGGTTTCTCAATTCCATACTTGGAGTTTCTCTCTCGCTTCTTTCTCCTCTCTCTCTTTCTCTCACTCTGGTAAGGAAGACCACTCGCGTGGTCTCTTCCTCTTCCTTCACACCGCTTGACGTTGGCCAGAAGAATATAATGAAAAACCCTGAAA
>NC_085042.1:2721207-2780172 GCF_963692335.1 Osmerus eperlanus | reverse complement strand
TGTATCTCCCTCCTCTCCAGTGGTCTTCTTCTCCACCTGCCAGGGGACAGACATACAGAAGGAATGTCACGTCAAAAAACAACAGCACAACAATTACCAAAGCTCAGGCTTCATTTATCTTCTGTTTATCATTTGTTATCTTCTTAAAGCCTACTAAGCTTACTTAGTGCTAGGCTATTGCATGTGTCACTCTCGTCCACTTAAATGTACCCTGTGTATAAAGTAATACGTGTATTTGTGTTTCTTAGCTGTGTCCCCGTTGCTACCTTGGATGGGAATGATGAGGTCCCCAGGGAGTGGAGCCACAGGAAGAGAAGCTTCCACGCACAAAACTCCGTCTCCAGACAGCGTGGACTGGATCTGGGAGGAGTCCACCCCCGATGGGAAGCCTGAGCCAGCCACACACACACACACACACACACACATGCTCAATAACACTGATACACGAAACCCTGCTGACCTGCTCTCGACAGAAAACGATTGTTTTGCTCTTTTTCTGGTGGTGACGGTGTGGCATGAGTATCTTCATAGAGAAATCTGCATAACATATTGTTTGGTTCTATTGTAGTTAAATGATGTAGCTGTTACAGTATTGTAACAGTTTAAATGAGCTTTACTGAGGTAACTTACTTGTTATTTCCTTTGTAAAACATCTAGAAATAAATCCATGTTCATTCTGCTCTCTATCCTCGTGTTGCCCTAGGGATGACATATCAACATGATGAAAACCCACAGCACCACTCTATCAAGAGAAACCATTACTGACTGCTTGCATCAATTTGTTTCCACAAACAATTGTGATTCTAGGAACTCATACTGTACCTAACTCACCAAACGTTGCCTTTGGCCTTGTGGAACGTTTTTAATCTATGTTTTTGTTGTTGTTTGAGAGAACAGCTTCTTCAAGACTGCTATGTAACCTAGTATACAGGAGGAGCCCAGGTTCGAATCCAGCCCGGGCCACTTCCCACATGTCCTCTTATCTTCTCTCTCTCTCTCTCTCTCTCTCTCTCTCTCTCTCTCCCTCTCATCTCTCTCTATCTCTCTCTCTCTCTCTCTCTCATCTCTCTCTCTCTCTCTCTCTGTCTCTCTCTCTCCTTTACATCTCCTGTCTCTTTACTGTATCTGTCCCATTAAAGCAAAAATGCCCTAGAAAACATCTTGAAAATCATGAAAACACGCACGCACACATACATACACACACTGTAAACATTCGTAAACCTCTTTAAGAGGTGTTCCACATCAGCATCTCCATACCTCCAACCTCCAGGAAGCCTTCCCTGGTCCTCAGGGTCAGCTCCTCTGGGGCAAAGTGACCCACGTCCAGGCTGACCCTCCAGACGTACTGCTCCGTCCTGACCTCCGCCTCCCCCGCCCCCATGCCGGGCCTGGGCCTGGGGCGCTTCATGATGCCCGGGGACGAGGGCAGGAGGAGGGGGTAGAAGGGCATGAACTCAGGCCAGTTGCTGGAGGCCTGTCTGCGCTGCAGCCACTCCATCCAGCTGAGGTCCCCTGACTCCAGGGAAGCGGGCGAGCCGAAGTCCTGACTGAATAGCTGGCTGGGCTGCCACCAGCTCCTGATGGGGGTACCAGGTGGCATCGCGGGCGTACTGCGAGCGAGGGCCCGAGGCTGATTTGGTCTGCTCGGTCATGGTCCGTGAAAATATCCGAGGAGCAGGAAAAGATGAAAGGGGGCCGAAGATCAGGATGGACGTCCCCTTTTGGGTGTTTGGATCAAACAGTCTCCGAGTGTCCCTGTCCTGGAGATGCGATGCTCAGCTCGATCTAGAGGAGGAGGGGGAGGCGCGGGGCTGGAGCAGGGTTCTCCGAGCCAGGTTTGCCAGAGCGGAGTGTGGTGAGCTGGGAGACATCTCCACCGGACCTTATATACCGTGTCCATCCACCCGTCCGTCTGTCCAGCCGCTATCCAAGCCCCAAGAGTGAGTCTATCGGAAGGGAATGTGGGGAGGGTCAGATAGGTGTGGAGGCTAGATTTCCATATCCTTCTCACCAGGCCTGCATTGGAGCAGCATACTAATTAGTTATATTTATAACTCTGAGGGGCAAATGACAAATAGCTGGCGGATGAGTGCTGGCCCAGAGGAGAGACCGTCGTGGTGTGTGTGTGTTCGTGTTCGTGCTGAGAGCCTCGACAGTCTGGCTTCTCACTTCCCGGTGAAATGCACTGGCGCTATGGCAACCGTCGGCCCTCTGCCTTGTGATGAGGGAGTGTAAGTTGGTTTCACTTCTTTGAGATTCCCCCCACACACACACACCCACACCCCACACACTCCCCCCCCCACACACACACTCACACACACCCCACACACTCAACCCCCCCCCCACACACACACTCACACACACCTCACACACTCACCCCCCCCACACACACACACTCACACACACCTCACACACTCACACCCCCCCCCACACACACACACACACTCACACACACCCCACACACTCAACCCCCCCCCCCCCCACACACACACACACACTCACACTCACCCCCCCCCCACACACACACACACACTCACACACACACAGAAGCCCCCCGCCCCTCCTCCTCTCCTTCTGGAAGCGACCATGTCTGCTTGATTTACAAGGCGAGCTTTACCTGTGGCTAGGGGCCGAGAGGCTCCTTGACAGATGAAACCGTCTCGATGGGAACGGAAGTGGGTTTGGCTTGGTGAGGACAGAGAGCCGCGCTTGTTTCACAGTATTCGGTGTGTTTCAATCCTTTATCAAGTGTGACAGGGTTGTCAGTGTTTCATGCGCGCAGCGTTGATGTAAACGAGCCGTCGGGCCCGGCTCAGAATGAGGGGAAGACAGATGTTTCTGTCAGTCCCGGGGACGGTTGCATCCTCTGACTTGGCTGGCAACGTCAGATTGGTGTTTTAGTTTCAGCAGCCTGCAGGGTTGGGTTGGTGTTGTTTTTTGGTGGTGTTTTTTCCAGAAGCCCATTTTCACAGTCTTTCTCAGTTTCTTCCAACACTTAACGGACAGTGGTGGTTCACCCCTCACCTCATCAACCATGAACTGAAACTAACCCCACAGTTACCTCTGAAGGGAACATGTTTTGGAAAAATGGGATGAGACAAGGTTAGGAGGACATATAACACATTCATTGTGTTATATGTTCGATGGTGGATTAAAAAAAGCATCTTTTTGACTCTGAATAGAGATTGTATCATGTAAAGCATAGTTAGACTGGATTATCATGTTTGTGTTATTTATTAATGGGTGTTTAAAGTGATTGTGATTCCTGCCTTCACTGTGGCCTTAGGCTGTGGGCTGTGCCTCTTCACTGTTACCACGGGAAACAGCCAAGGGGGGCACAACAATCAGGGCATTGGTCAAAATGGACGTCGAAGACGACGTTTGACTACCGTGCCAGTCTTATGTTATGAAATGTGTGACATTTTCTAAGAAATTACAGACATATAATACTTGCTATTATCGATTTCTCAAGTTTGGACGCTTCGATTTTTTGTTTGTTTTGTTTTTTATCTCGTTAATAATAGGCTACAGCAAATCAATAGAATGACGACGACTAATCGAAATAACGTTCTGGACCCGCGCCAGTTCGTTATAATCAAACCTCTTCCGATCGCTAAACCGTCTGGAAATAAACTTCAAGCAAGTAACTGCACTGTGTACAGTACGTGCCACCCGACCCGTGAGCAGGTCTTCTGGGGCAACTACCGCCGCCGACAACGGCAGCTGACTCGCCAGGGGTACAGAGCGGCCGCCTGGAAGCCGTACGAGGAGGTGGGTCAGCCTCTCTATCTGGAACCCAAAAGACTAGTTCTGGAAACCCTGGGGCAACAAGAAGAGGTAGGCTAAGTGTCCAGCCCCGAAAACAACTAAAGAGAGTCATTAAGACACGGCTATAATTGTTGAGCCTTGAGTGAAGAGACTGACACGTATGATGTGTGTTTGTGATGTATGTAGCCTATACAAATTGTTAATCATGAATTATAGCTTGATATAAAAGTCTGCTCTCTCTGAGACTCATCCCTTCTTATATGTCAGTAGAGCTTCTGCCCTTGAACTCAAATTCACTGCTGATATTTCCTCTCTGGCAGTGTGTGTGTGTGTGTGTGTGTGTGCTCTCGTTTTATGGCCAGCTATAGATCTACTCTTCATCCGCCGCTCTCTGCTCCTTAGAGTACCCTCCTTTTACTTTTAATGGACACTGATCCGACTCCACACTCCACCAACCACTTGGGAGGTGTGTGTCTGTGTGTCGCAAATCCTTCATACATACACACGCGAACGCACTCTCTCCGACGTTCTCTCCTACACACATCTGCAGCACATAGATGCGCACACGCGCACAACCCTAAAGACGCACACACACACACACATTACACTTACACGTACACACACACACTCGGCACACTTACACACACACTCACTCGGCACACTTACACATACATACACACAGTCAAGAAAGGCAGACTGTTTGTTCCTTAAGCTGCTGGAGCTCAGGGGGTCAGAGGGCCTTACGCTGGCACAAACCACCCTCCGAGGAGCACACTGAGGTCTCATAGACAAACCCTCACCCTCCCTTCCCCTCTCCCCCCCCCCCCCCCACCCTCATCCAGAAGATGCCACCGTCGGGCCTCGAGGAGCAAGAGCGCATACCCCTTCTGCCCCCCCACCCCCACCCCCGAACAGACACATCCGAAATGAGACGCAGGCAGGCCGACGTTTGTGTTGCCGACCGCACCTGTGCCGTGGCTGGGCCCTGAAAAGCTGCCCGCGGATACACGGTGATGTCAGGCACCCTAATGCATCGTGGGGGATGTAGTGTCGCACGACGGGGGTGGTTCCGGCGGACGCTGCATTCGTCACGGTTATTGTCCCGCTGCTCTCAGTTGCTGCTTGGCTGGCTTTAGTTGAAACCTTTGGCTGCTCCCTTTGGCTGACCAAACAGCTAATAGGAGGAGGTAATACTGTCCCATGAGGCTATTGTTCATTGTTATTGTTCAGTTGGTCAAATTTGTACTTTACAAACTGACTTTGTGAGTGTGTGGAAACCATGGCTGCAATGAACAATAGCGTACACATACACCTGTAAATCAAAAGGACAATAACTGCAGGGTGGATAACAAGCACATGTTCCCTTAGCAGCGAGCCTCAGTGGACATAACACTGCTACGCACTGTGACTGTTAGAGAAACAGCCTTCCGCCCTGATATAGCGACACGTCATCCGCTATGACACCGTAGCGTCTTCAAAACAGAGGTCTGGAAGAGACACCAGGAGAGTGTGGGTTGGTGTGCGAGAGAGGGAGAGGGAAAACGCAGGGTGTCGCAAAGGGGAAGGCGCCAGGGGCTGTAGTGTAACTGCGAGAGATTTACCGCAAAATGTTGTCTTCCATCATCCCCAGGGTTGGTGGTGGGGATGGGGCAGCTAGAGGGCAGGCCAGACTGGAATGGATGGGGTGGGGGGGGGGGGGCGACCGCAGCCCGCTTCACTGTGAAAAACGACGTCCCCTATCATCTCCACACTCTCGTACTCTTATTAACTCTCCTCAGACGGTAGAGACGGGAGGGAACTCAGCTCTCCTTCCAACTCTCCTCATAGCTCGGAGACCGCAGGATTACTACACTCTAGACCAGGGGTGTTCAACCCTGGTCCTCAGGGCCCACTGTCCAGGATGTTCTAGATCTGGGGTGTTCAACCCTGGTCCTCAGGGCCCACCTGGATGTTGGACATGTTTCCCTGCTCCAACACACCTGATTCAAATGAAGGGGTTGTTGTCAAGCTCAGCAGAAGCCTGGTAATGACTTATTCATTTCAAGAATCAGGTGTGTTGGAAGAGGGAAACATCCAAAACATGCAGGACAGGGGGTCCCCGAGGACCAGGGTTGAGATAGGCTGTTCTAGATGTTTCCCTGCTCCAACACACCTCATTCAAATGGATTGTTGTTATCATTGGAATCAGGTGTGTTGGAGCAGGGAAACATCTAGAACATCCAGAACAGTGGGCCCTGAGGACCAGGGTTGAAGACCACTATTTTAGAATGAAGAATCTAGAACTTACCTGCTAGATCAGGAACTAGGCAAGAGACTGGGCCAGAAAGTAAAGTGGTGCTTCTAGTTCATCAGAAGTCAGTACGTATTAGACCATAATTTACTGCCGTCAATTAGTATGAGCATAGCATATTTCATGTGAAGACTTTGAAGGATACAAAAATGCTCTTCGTCATTCGTTATTAGTCATTAGGTGTGTGTCTGACAGTGTGTGTTCTACGTGAGCATTGTGATGTATGCCCAACACACACACACACATCTGCCCTTCCCTACTTTCCAGTCATCTGTCCCTGTGTGTGCTCTCTGTAGGTGTCCCAGGGTGACGACCCCGCCCGGGCTGAGGCTGAGCTGATTAACACACAGCCGCCAGATTCCACCGCAGGAAGTAAGGTGGGAGCGTTTATCACCAAGCCTCCATTAGCTTCCTGTTTGGCCCTGTTATCTCCAGTACACAGCAGACCAGGTGTTACTGCGTCGTGCGTTTCGATAGTAAATTGGTCTTTATCGAGTAGACTTTGCTGGAGGATTAATTGCCGGATTATCTGTCATTTCCACGAGCGATGTCACATCAGCCACGCCGAGATCGCTCCTGGCACCACGCCAGCCTGGGGCCTGCGTGGTGGAGGAAGCTGATGGAGGACGAGTCGTAAAGCTCTCCTGAGCAAATAGAGGAAACAGAATAGCTTTTAGCCTGTGTGTTGTTGTCGTCGTGGACTTTCAGGATTGTGTTTTCGCCCTGCAGGGTCTGCTGTTTGGCCGTGCTCTGGCTGGGAGGAGAGAGGACACAGCGGCGCTCAAGAAACATCTAGGTCAGACCAGGTGAGACCACCACCTGTTCACTTATAACCAGTCAGGTCCTCGAAACCATTCGGTTCTGGTGGGATATACATTTACATTTAGTCATTTAGCAGACGCTCTTATCCAGAGCGATAAATATTCCTCTCAGAGTTCAAACGCAACAGTTTGCCTGCCGCAGGCTCTCTCTCTCTCTCTCTCTGCTGTCACGGTGTTGTGTGCGCAGTGCAGACCTGGCATAGACAAGCCTTTGCATTTGGTCTGGGGTGTGTGTGTGTGTCATAACACCCCCCCACCCCACCCCCCCCCCCCAGCCAAACAACGGGGTCTAGAGACAACATCTTCTCAGGGAGGGCCAGGGGAGCTGTGTGATGGCTGACATTTCTGACAGCCTCTGATAGAGCTCCGTCGCTCTGAATTATTCATACAGGTATGTGGGAAAAGGTTGCCAGTTTCACAGGAGAAAAACCCCGTAATGAATTGTGGTGCTTTTCCCTAAGTGTCAATAAAGCGGTGATGATCAGAGGATTGCATGGGTTTGGAGGCCAAATGGCAGCCTCATTTTCAGCCTGGTCACAAAGCCACTGTTGCGGTAGGATTCAGGGCTATACTAGTCCTCTGTCATCTTGTGTTCATCACTGCTAAGTGATATGTACTAGTCTTGTGTATGGTTATGTATGTTGAAGTTTAATTGGGATTGAGCTTTTTGGGGGGTTTTTGTCACAGCTACAGCCTTGTTTTGTCATTTTATCCAACATCAGAAGTCCTTAGCTGGATGTAATATCTCAATTTACATCACAGTGCCACGTTATTATTATACAGTTAGGTCCATAAATATTTGGACATTGACACAATTTTCATCATTTTGGCTCTGTATACCACCACAATGGATTTGAAATGAAACAATCAAGATGTGCCTTAAGTGCAGACTTTCAGCTTTAATTTCAGGGTATTTACATACAAATCAGGTGTAGGAATTACAACACATTTTATATGTGGCCCCCCCCTTTTTAAGGGACCAAAAATAATTGGACAAACTAACATAATCATAAATCTAATTGTCACTTTTAATACTTGGTTGCAAATCCTTTGCAGTCAATGACAGCCTGAAGTCTGGAACCCATAGACATCACCAGACGCTGGGTTTCGTCCCTGGTGATGCTCTGCCAGGCCTCTACTGCAACTGTCTTCAGTTCCTGCTTGTTCTTGGGGAATTTTCCCTTCAGTTTTGTCTTTAGCAAGTGAAATGCATGCTCAATTGGATTTAGGTCAGGTGATTGACTTGGCCATTGCAGAACATTCCACTTCTTTGCCTTAAAAAACTCTTTGGTTGCTTTTGCAGTATGCTTCGGGTCATTGTCCATCTGCACTGTGAAGCGCCGTCTTATGAGTTCTGAAGCATTTGGCTGAATCTGAGCAGATAATATTGCCAGAAACACTTCAGAATTCATCCTACTGCTTTTGTCAGCAGTCACATCATCGATAAATACAAGGGAACCAGTTCCATTGGCAGCCATACATGCCCACGCCATAACACTACCTCCACCATGCTTCACTGATGAGGTGGTATGCTTTGGATCATGAGCAGTTCCTTCCCTTCTCCATACTCTTCTCTTCCCATCATTCTGGTACAAGTTGATCTTGGTCTCATCTGTCCATAGGATGTTGTTCCAGAACTGTACAGGCTCTTTTAGATGTTTTTTGGCAAACTCTAATCTGGTCTTCCTGTTTTTGAGACTCACCAATGGTTTACATCTTGTGGTGAACCCTCTGTATTTACTCTGGTGAAGTCTTCTCTTAATTTTTGACTTTGACACAGATACGCCTACCTCCTGGAGAGTGTTCTTGATCTGGCCAACTGTTGTGAAGGGGTTTTTCTTCACCAGGGAAAGAATTCTTCTGTCATCCACCACAGTTGTTTTCCGTGGTCTTCCGGGTCTTTTGGTGTTGCTGAGCTCACCAGTGCGTTCTTTCTTTTTAAGAATGTACCAAACAGTTGATTTGGCCACACCTAATGTTTTTGCTATCTCTCTGATAGGTTTGTTTTGATTTTTCAGCCTAACGATGGCTTGCTTCACTGATGGTGACAGCTCTTTGGACTTCATATTGAGAGTTGACAGCAACAGATTCCAAACACAAATACCATACTTGAAATGAACTCTAGACCTTTTATCTGCTCCTTGTCAATAAAATAACGAACTCCCATGAGGCAATAACATACACCTGGCCATGGAACAGCTGAGCAGCCAATTGTCCAATTACTTTTGGTCCCTTAAAAAGGGGGGGGCCACATATCAAATGTGTTGTAATTCCTACACCGTTCACCTGATTTGGATGTAAATACCCTGAAATTAAAGCTGAAAGTCTGCACTTAAAGCACATCTTGATTGTTTCATTTCAAATCCATTGTGGTGGTATACAGAGCCAAAATGATGAAAAATGTGTCAATGTCCAAATATTTATGGACCTAACTGTATCATATGAAATTACTAGTATTTATCTTAGCCATTTGCGTGTGCCTGATCAGTAGAAAACGCCTGTTTGTTATGAGCATATTCTTCTGACAGTAATGATATGCAGAAGCATTTTCCCTGTGGTGTGATTGAATAGATGGATGCCTGTGGTGCCCCCCCGCCCTCTCTCTTCCACTGGGCCAGGGTGAGGGGCGGTCTGATGAACAGTTGGACAGCGCTCTCAGGATGCCATTCGGAGGCATCGCCAGACTCCACCTCTTCCTCGTCTCACAGAATGCCAACGCGCTTCCCCTCTCTGCACGCCGCGATGGGCTGGCGGATTGGTTTGGCTCCCACATTCAGCCCCTGCATGTCAGATTGATTGAACATGATTTAATTTGTTTACTAGTCGTGTATGTAGCAGCACACCTCATTGGCCAGACTGAGTTTGCTGGCCTGATGACATCATTAATTCGCTGAGCGTTCAGACGTGTGCATCGTAGATTATCAAAAGGTTGTTTGTTTATCGAGGATTTATTGAGATGGGGAACGGGTGATTTGTGATAGTTAGGAGCGATCCACAGATAGCTAGATGGAGCGCAGCTGTGTCTCACACTGCCAGAAACGAAACTTTGATTTCACCTACCGGAACCCTAAAACTGTCCTTCTGTTGCCTGGCAACAGGCCTCTTCTTCACACTCTTGGTGTTCCCTTCTCAGAACAGCCTGTCAATGTCCCAAACCCTGATAAATTATTTAACCAACGCTAACTGTCTGTTCTTTTAATACATCCGTCGAGCCGGATCAGATTTGATGCCTTACTTCCGTCGCAAGCATTTGATGACATTGGCTAATCACTCGCCGTACGTCGAACGAAATCCAGGGTATTGATCTGAAGAGCACTAATGTTAGGATAGTGTTTTTTTTTATGACATAGTAACCCCTAGTGCCTTGACACCTCACCCTTGTCACTAGCAGCCACCTTTGACGTATTGTGTTGGAGCTCTTTAAAACCCACACAGTATGTGTCGCTCAAAGATACACTGCGTCCTTCGAAGAAGCATTGATTATGAGGTCAAACGCTTTGAAGTGTGTTCGATTCAGTGATCACGGACGGGGGTGATCGTGGCGTTGGAAACAGGTACCGTCTCAGAGTAGTCTAGGTTCATGTGTACTCCGACACACACACACCTCGCTGTAAAACACTACACACACATCTCTCGTCTTGTATTGAGTTGTCCTTCGCCACCTGCCTGCATATCACAAGGTCTCAGGACTTGAGATTGTGGTGCTAGTGAACATAATTTAGACTCCACTATACTATACTACTATACTATACTATGCCATACTGTAGTATATCATACTATACTCTATTCTACTCTTGTTTACCAAACTACACTATACTACACTGTACTCTACTTTACTGCACTGTACTATGCTATCAAATGAAGAACAATACTATGATGTACTATACTACCAGATTTCCCAAGTGAAGTATGAGTTCTTCAGGGTGAATGTGTTCCAACTGAAGAACATTTGAGATGATCAGAGTAACCCTCCATGCCCCAGATCTGGTTCTGTTGACACCAGCAGCAGCAGGAGAGGGAACCCTGGTCAGAGACACTGTGTCTGGCTAGTGTGTGTGGGGGGGGGGTAAACTGTGATTAAGACTGTAGCTTCAGCTTCTGTCTACGAAGATTAACAGGGAATATTTGTTTGATTGGAACGGAGGGTCGCACGCAGATGGCGCGGCGAATGCCGCCGAGCCGAGTAGCACTTGAGCCTCCAACGACGCAGAAATTAACATTCAAGAGCTGGAGTGCCTGTGCCACTGCTAGGCGTCCACGTTTGGCTCCACTTCCAGGCGTAAATAGCACGCCGGCTGCTCGCAAGATAAGAAGGAATGATTCCACCCAGCGTGCCGACATATGCAGGGTTTATTTGTTTGCTGTCTCGGTTGACCTTCGTGAAGTGAAACGGCGTTGGTTAGAGGCGAGGTGCGGCGGGGGAGACGGTAACGTCCCCCCCGGGATGACTCGCCACGCAGCACGTTCCACTCCTTTGTGTTGTCGCTCGCCATCCGTCTCCCGACGCCTCTTGTTGTCAGATTGGAGCAGGAAGTCGACAGGAGTCCTCTCAGAGCAATGTTTCCGCTGACTCTGGGAGCGTTCAACGGAAACCCTCGGACTGGGGAATGTAAATAAATACACTTGGACTGGGGAATGTAAATGAGGACGAAATTAGGCAAGACCCTCCACCCCTTCGAGACCCCAAGACCACCCGCCCCCCCCCCCCCCCACCACCACCAGGATTCGTTATTGGGGAATCAAGGTCTGTAAGACTGTCCGACATGTTGACTGACCTAAGCTTAATCAACTTACTGACCTATAGGTTTCTCTTTAGGCCCTCTGTGCCACCCCCCCTCCCATCCCCCTTTGCCTCCGAGACTCCCCCCCCCCCCCCCCCCTCGAGCTCCTCAGCTCAGTGTACCGGAGAGCGATAGCAGCGCTCATGTGGAATGATTAAGGGACCAGGAGGCGTATTAAACTCCTTAATTCACCAGTCAAACGGTTGCCGTGACACTCGGCGCGAGTGTTTCATTTCCACACGTGCATTAACGCAAGTTAATTATGCATGCAGTGTGTGGAAAACAAGTCAACAGGGTTTGGGGGAAAGGTTATGGACTGGAGCTAAAACGCTGTAATGAAGTCATTAATCTGCCTGGCGACAGTCATTCCTCTCATAATTCTCTATTGAGGGTTTACAGCCGGCTGCAGCTCTGGTTCTCTCTGATTGATGATTTAGAGAGCGGTCATATACAGATGACCTGAGAGGGTGGTCTGTTTAATCACACAGACTGCCTGCTCCCACCACAATAATCAAACTGTTCTAGTGATGTTTTTCACACTCTTTATTTTGGACTGTCAGCTGGTTCGCGTGTCAGGATTTAATTTAGTATGGTGTTTGTGTGAATGCGTGTGTGTTTGTGTGCGTGCGTGTGACCATAAGTTCCCTCAAGAACAGTGAAATAAGGGGAATTTTAACCTCACAAGTTGAAGTGCTATATCTTGGGGGGTTTAGGGTTAGGATTTGCGTTATTGTCAGAATTACATTAAGGGTTTGGGTTAGGAGTCAGGGATAGTTTAAGGGTTAGGGATAGGAGGCAGGGTTAGGTTAAGTTTTCAGGTATTGTTTTGTTTTTAAGGTCAGGGTTAAGGTTAAAGGCTTGGGTTTAAGGGTTAGGGTAGGCCGCATTTTTGAATGGAACCGAATTTTCACTCCCCACATGAACTGCCACTCAAACTGTGTGTGTGTGACCTCTCCTCTGACTGGAAGGCGCCTGGTGTCCGCCGTCAGACAGGGACGGTCCTACTTCGCCCTCCTCCAGGAGGAGGAGCAAGAGCAGGAAGAGGAGCTACGGAAGGAGCGCCAGAGGAAAGAGGCGTGGCTTTGTGCCGAGCCCCGCCCGCCACGCTGGTCGTCGGACTCCGACAGCGACGAGCGGGATCGGTAAGAAACGAATCCCACCATTTCTGTCTGTAGATCTGATTCAAGACTCACCCGAATCATGGAGACACATCCTTCATACCTGGGTTCATTACTACTGAACAAGTGCAAGGTGACAACACTTGGGTGTGCTTGATTTCTCTCACTAACTGCAATGAATCCAAATTGTCACCCCCCATAAGTGCTGAATGTGAATCGTATCAAACAGACCCTTAACTGGTTCTGACTACCATATGGATCTGGAATCCAGCATTTTAAGCCCACTCCTGTGTGGATGTGTAGCTTGCATGCCTCAGGTCCACCCCCGGACTAACACGTCTAACTTTCTCAGATGGTCCCTTCTCACCACAAGTGGATCTCCGGGGAATGGAGCACGCCCTCGCAGGAAGAAGACCCAACTGGCACGGCCTTTCACCCCCATCCACCGCTCTCTGACGTCCCCAGAACTCAGCGAGGCCCCGCAGTGAGTGTACAATAGTGACTCTAACCCTAACCTCAGTGAGTCAACAGTGTACGGTACTCTAACCCTAACCTCAGTGAGTTAGCAGTGTACAGTAGTGACCCTAATCCTAACCACAGTGAGTTTGCAGTGTCATTGGTAGAAGGACTTAAAGCCAGGGTAGGCAATGTTGTTGAGAAGCTCTTTTTGTCATATTTGCCAAAAGTAACTTCACATCTTGATAGCAACCTATATATCTAAAGGTTTGACGGTAATATGAAATCATTCCGACATCTGTGGGTGTCGGAATACTGTAATAAACGCGACCAATCATTAAGGGGTACCCTGACTATTGATTGGACGGGCTACCTGTCTGTCTACCTACCTACCTGTGCGCACCTCTGCCCCTCCACTCAATGCTCGTTACTGTAGTTTTGTGGGAGTGGCTTTGAAGGGAGTTGGTGGGATATTTTGGTTTGAATCATGTCAAAAAGAAGCAAAAATAGCTAGCTTCGCGCAAATTGCCTACCCTGCATTTAAGAGTTTGGTCGTGCCCTGCCCTCACGTCTCAGTGTCAATGTGTAAGTAGTATGGCTGCATAGTCAATGCTCCATCAAGCGGTAGGGCTGTGCTTGCTAAGAGAAAGGCCAGACCAGGGTGGCGCAGTCAGACCCCTGCAGAAGCAGCGTCATAAATAGAGAGGTGGCTGAATCCAGGAAACTGCTCCCCCGAGGACTCTACTGTTTCACCAGGCTCGTCTGCTTGACTTTGAATCAAACTGCGCGCTCTCTCTCTCTCCCCCCCCCGTTCTGCTCCCCGTTATGTTCAACCAACAGTCACGCCAAGACAAATTGATGTGTTGAATAGTAAACATCCCTACGACAGATCCCGCTCCGAGCGTTCATCCCTCGTGTTCCTCCCAGCCTTTCCACGGCGTCCTTTGATGTTGCCGCAGCGCGAGTTGACATTTCAGAGGAGAGGCGTCAAGTTTCTCCTGTACTAATCTGATGCGTTTGATGCACAGACACATCTGTGATCCGCACAGACGGCCTCGCCTCGTTCGGCTTCCCCCTGCAGTGCCAGGCCCTGGCAGAAGGCTGAGAGAGTGGGAACTTGTGAACCGTCGTCGGATTCATAGACCCAGGTGTATTATGGGGGACGCAGTGTCGGAAGGTAGTCGCTTCCGAGCCGAAATACAGGACCACATGCTTCATTTTGTGCTGCGTGGCTGCACAAAATATCGAGCAATGTTGACGGTTGTTTAGTGGATACGGTTGTTTTGCTGTCCAGCAGACACAATACGTGGGTAGACACAATCACGATATTGTATCATGACCTTTGTGCCGTCATATGAAAATGTACCGGACCATTCCGTGGCGTGGATATGTGTCCTAAGCACCTCGTGTCTTTCTCAGCCTCATCTTCCTAGGCAAATGTCTTGACGGATGTCAGACACGTGCCATATGTCACTTCTGACTGAAACCTGTGACTTCATTTCCTGTGACACAGCTGGCATTGTGACTTCATTTCCTGTGACACAGCTGGTATATGAAGTATAACTCAGAGACAGAGAGAGAGATACGGGTTGTTTCAGAGGTTGTTATCCGTGTTCTCATGGATCCTAAACGAGTCGACTTCATCTGCCTTGGAGACAGATGTCTGCTCCGTTAATGGATGCACCTCCCCTTGCAAGGCTGGTCTCATCCTCATTTAGGGACATGGGAAAAGAACGAGAGGAGGGGGAGGAGGGAAGGGGGAGCGGAGGGAGGCGAGAAAAGCGGGAGGGGGAGGAGAGAGAGGGGGGAGGGGGAGAAGGAGAGAGGGGGAGAAGGAGAAGGAGAAAGAGGAGGGAAAGGGGGAAAGAATAAAAGCAGGGTGTGAGGTGTCCCCAAGGGGGGAGAGAGAAACAGAGAGGTAGAGCGAGAGGCAGCCATATTGTGTTTGATGTGCGCCGAGACATCAGGGAGCGTACTGCTGGGGCCCAGGGAAAGTGATGCTGTCTGAGTGACGGACTGCAGGCTGAGGACAGGTGACAGGCTGGCTCTGGCAGAGGACGGATGATCTGCTTCACCCTGCACCGCTGCACACACACTCTCACACACAAACACACACACTCTCTCTCTCTGTCTCAGACATAAACACATTCTCTCTCTCTGTCTCACACATAAACACACTCTCACACACACATACACACAAACACACTCTCTCCCTCTGTCTCTCACCTCTCTCTCTCTTACACACACACACACACACTCCCTCTGTCTCTCACCTCTCTCTCTCTCTCTCTCTCTCTCTTACACACGCACACAAACACACTCTCTCTTTCCATGGTTAGTCCACCTTGGAAAGAAAGGATTCCGGCAAACCGCCGAGCAAATTTCCTGTTGCAGAGTCAGGGGGGTCTTAACGCAGAAACACTGTCATCATCAGCCGTCCTGCTTGTAACCGCTCTGTGTGCTTGTGGTCTGCAGAGAGCTGGTGTACCGTCAGCTGTGCTGCCTGAGCTGGCTGCTGGAGACCCTGACCCTGGAACGCCCAGCCAGGCCCAGACCCCTCCCCTCCTGCTGGGACACCAGGTAAGGTCAGATGCCATCCTGGCTGGACCCTGGGATGGCCCGGTGAGCCCGAATGATTTTCATATGATTGATCTCTGGTCCTGGCCCCGGGTCCTATTCTTTTAGTTTTCTCCTCTCCTCCTCCATCTGTCATTTCTCGTTCTGGCATCTTTTAGTTTTGTTGTGAGCTCGACAGTTTAATTTGAGTTGGGGGGAAACCGTCAGAGGTGTTGCATCTCGCAAGCTGGCGTGTCACTTGAAATCCCAAACATCTTGAAACGATAACATTGCATCAGACATCATGCCACGCACAGCGCATCTACGGTGCCAATTACACTGACAGAGACACTTCTCAAATGTCAAACACCAAGCGATTCCTTCAACGCAGTCTGGGCGCCCGTCGTCAATCTGTTACTCTATTCATCTATAAATCTGTAACTGTCTGAGAATGCTAATGAGAGAGAGCCGGGGGACCAGGCTGAATCACACTAATCAAGGGATTGGCTCATTAACTCGGTGAACCCTTCAGCCTGGCCAATCAGTGCCTTGTATTTGGAGTTTAGGCATTCAACTGGGTCTGTTCCAGCCGTCAGCAATCTAGCAACAGGTCAGAGACAACCAGGAGAGACCCCGGATAGATGGGATATAGACGGATAAATGATTGGACTGGAGGAGGAGGAGGATTGACCGTCACCCCGTAGATCCACACACCTCCTGTTTTCACCAATGAAGGAGGAGGTGGAGGAGGAGGGGCCGGAGAGAGGGCGGGAATAATACCGCACAGGAATCTTCTTCAGAAGGTGGCATTACAACCCTGAAGCCTTCTTCTGGCACCAAATCCTATTTCCTATAAAGTCTTAATCTGCGGTGGGGAAATGATCCGGGAGAGAATGAAAGAAAGAGAGAGGTAGAGGCAGGGAAAGAGAAGAAGAAGACTGGGAAGGAAGGAAGGAAGGAAGGAAGAAAGATGGAAGGAGAGAGAAAGAGAGAGAGAGAGGAAAGCAAGACAGAGAGAGGAGGAAAGACGGATGTACGGGCAAGAAAACAAGGCAGAGGGAGGGATTATCTCAAGGTTGCCCAGTGACTAGCCGGGAGTCACGCGGGGCATCCCTGAGTCGAGTTATGGTGGCGATAGCATCCAGGGTCTTCAGGCCTGGTCCTCTCCCCAGGGCTGGCTGAGGCGCTGGGGGGGGAAGGTCACTCACGCCTCTCGCTCTCCCCTGGTACACAGAGACCCTGGCCGGGGACGGACGACAGCGAAGAGCCTGAATAAGGAGCGAGCCATCGAGACGAGATGGGAGCAGTTTGTTTCTCTGCAGAAGGTATCGTCTCTGTGCCAACCCCCTGTGCCAGCCCCCTGTGCCAACCCCCTGTGCTAACTCCCTGCCTCCGCTGGGAGGGACGACACATTTACATTCAGTCATTTAGCAGACGCTCTTATCCAGAGCATCAGGAAGTACAGGGGACATTTCCCCCCGAGGCAAGTAGGGTGAAGTGCCTCGCCCAAGGACACGACTTCATTTGGCACAGCCGAGTATCGAACCGGCGACCTTCTGATTACTAGCCCAATTCCCTAACCGCTCAGCCACCTGACTCCCTCAGACACTCGGGTGTCCCAAGCGACGCTCTCGTCCCTTCACGGCGCACTCAGCAGAAAAACAGGAAGCAGACACACACACTGTCCAAGTACTGCACACGTGCGCACACAACCACACAGCCGAGCGTGTCACACAAACACACACTATCAAGAGCACAAAATCCTCTCAAAGGGTCCTCGTCTGAAGCTTTGACACACACACACACAAACACACCTTAACTGGCAGACAGCAGGTCCTCAGGTGTGTGTGTGTGTGTCAGATATGATGAGAACTGCAGCTGAAGTGTTGCTCCTGTTTTAGCCATTACGAGGCAGGCACAGTGGTGCTAGACTCCACACTCTCTCCTCTACCCTCACGTCTTCCTCTGCCCAGGAGAAATATGTGCTCTCTGTTCAGTGTGTGTGGGTAGGGGGGGGTGGTCTGTGAAGTGTGTGTGAGTGTGGGGGGGGCCGGGGGCATATGTGAACTGTGCGTGTGTGTGGGGGGGGTGTTTCTGTGTGTGCGATATATGCGTGTGCCGATACAGCATGCACGTGTTGTGTACTATACTGTTTCAAAATGAACTTGTGCTTTCGTTTGCTTTCACCTGTGTGTCTGCTGTGCCGCAAGAGACATTCTCACCTGCCCCCCCCCCTCCCTCCCCAGCCTCGCAGGCCTCACCCCTGGCCTCTTCGCTCCTCCTCCGGGGCTCCCAGCCTGTGGAAATCCTCCTTCCTGAGTCGAACCTCCTCCTCAGCCCTAGGCAGCCCCAACCTGGGCAGCCTGGACACCGTGGGGCCTGGCACAGATGACTCTACCCTGGGGCCCGGGGTCAGCACCACCCCCAGGGCCAGCCTGGACACGGCGGAAGCCCCAGGGAGCGGGGATGCAGAGACAGAGCCACCGCTGTCTGACTGTAGGTCCATGTTGGTGGGAACTCTGAATGAGACCCATGATGGCACCAGTCTGTGCTTGTTGCAGTTAAACTCAGTACTGTAGGTCCTTATGGGTGTAGGGATAGATGTTTCAGTATGGAAGGTTTATAGATGTTTTTAGGATTGTAGGTCTGTGAATTCTTTTAGAAGTGAAGGTCTGCAGTTGTTTGGGATTTGTAGGTCTAGATGTTTGAAGGTTGTGGGTCTATAGTTGTCGTAGCGATGTCGAGGATTTTATTAGTTAAACAGAACACTTGACTCAGTCAAAGGATGTTTGATCCGATCTCTAGTGTGTGGATGTGTGTGTGTGCGTGTGCGTGTGCGTGTGTGTGTGTGTGTGTGTGTGGGACGAGTACATCTGTGGGTGTGCTGAAGCGTAGGAAACCAGACCCATTATGTGCTGCAGAGTCTAGATAGTGTGTGTGTGTGTGGGTGTGTGTGTGTGTTTGGACCAGCGGTACACTTCCTGGTGCCATCTCGTTCCAGCTGTGTGGAGCGCAGAATGAGTCCCATCAGTTTCCCATCAGCCCCAGCACTCCACAGGATAACATCTGCGTACACACCCTAAACGGCACGCTCCCGTCGTCATAGGAACAGCCGGCAGGCGTGTGTTGGGAGCCAGAGTGAAGAGATCTTTTCCTTTTGAAAACAAAACCTCACTCCACTCCTGTCAGTACGGCAGGGGGTCTCTTTCACTTGCTAGTGTGTGTGTGTGTGTGTCTGTGTGTGTGTGCGAAAGTAGGACAGCTGCCCTCTGTCCGACTACCCACTCCATTCCCAGAATGCTTTTCACTCAGATCTGGCATAATTAGCCCTCTGATGTCACCCCAATCCGTCTTCATTATCGACCGCCCGACAATGGCGAGCGCGCCTGCGTGTCGTCTGTGCCGGCTCTTGTCCCTCTTCTGGGTTTTCTTCCTCCCTCTCCCGTCTTGGTGAAACGAGTTCCGAATTTAGAGGATTTACTCAGGCTTGTTGGTTAAAGCAATTAGCCGCTGTTCTCTCTCTAATCCCTGTCGCTGTGTCTCACATCCCAGATTAAGCCTCCCAGATCCCCCGCTCTCGCAGCGACGCCGCCAGAGCGCGCTAGCGACGCCAGCCTGCGTCTGAACGTCTTTGAAGTCCATAATGAATCGTCAATAACGCTCATTATTTCCGGAAAAGCTTGTATAATTTGATTTATCTCGCTATTGAATATCCCCCTCCTCCGCCCCTAAAATCTGAGAAGCGTGCCTATATTTAATCCCAAACATTCATAAATGGGACAATTAGTAAGTATATTTATTCAGTGTAAAGCAAGCCAATTTGGAGGAGTTATTGCCTTTTGTAATTCGGAGGCAGATTTTATGGGCTTTCTCTTGTGTGAATTCAGAGCGAGGAATTTTAATAAAAGCCTTCCCTGACACATTCTGTGATTTATTTGGTATCACCTACTAGTTCGTTAATGCAGGAGGGTACTGACAACATTTTAATCAATGTACTGTTAAGATTTAGGGTACTTGATAAAGATCATTGTGTGTTACAGGATTTTAAGTAATTTTCTAAAACCTGGGTGTGATCACAGTGTGTGAACAGCAGGGGGAGCTATGGGATTGTTTTTCGTTAAACTAGTTAACAACATGCCTACCTCTCTCAAATAGATGTGTATGAGTTACATGCAATAGATGAGTAGAATTAAAAAGCCAGAAGACAAGATAAGCTCATTGCACACGCATTCTTCTGATTGTATTCATATTAATATTTTAATGACGTAATATTAAGATCTGTTCTTCGAGAAGCTGAAACGTACTGGTCTTGCCCTTCGCGGGTAGGCCTGGTCTTCTCCTCTCATTTACATTTAGTCATTTAGCAGACGCTCTTATCCAGAGCGACTTACAGTAAGTACAGGGACATTCCCCCCGAGGCAAGTAGGGTGAAGTGCCTTGCCCAAGGACACAACGTCATTTTGCACTGCCGGGAATCGAACTGGCAACCTTCAGATTACTAGCCCGATTCCCTAACCGCTCAGCCACCTGACTCATTTGCTTCTCGCTCCCCCTCACAGATCTCCGAAAGCTTCTAGAAGCTGTCCATGAGAGCGTCAGGAAGGAGTTCACCGCTCCTGAGACCCGTAGCCACGGCGACGGCAGTTTGACTGACAGGTAGTCAGCCCCACAGGACAGTGTGTAGTTGCTCTCTTCATACACTCGTTCGTGCAAACACACACACAAATACACAAAATACAGTCACACCCGCGTGCACATCCTCCCGCCCACACACCCCTCCACCCCCCTAGCAAGTCTTCGTGTTCTCTTCTGCATTCCTCGTCTAACTGCTGCTGTTGTCAGATAAGGAGAACTAACTCTATCTAGAAGACCATGGCCTACCTGTAGTCAAATAAGAAGAACTAACGTTCCCCCACAAAATTACCATGGAAACGGATGTCCTATCTGCATACAGTTCATTTGGCTGGAATCGTCTGTCTGTGCCAATACGCCTCCATCAGACATACCCACTGAGCAAGCACCAAGCTCAGGAAGTCGACTCACATTGAAATACACACCAAGTGGACAGTGGGATCAAGCTGTTTGGCAGTTAAACCCCAAACTGTTTTCTTCCTTTTTTCTTTTGCAAATGTTTACTAGATTTAAACTATGTCGAACCCACAGCCTAAAAGGGGCAACTGCCCCCCCTTCCGGCCTGCCCCCCCCCCAGCCAACATCCCAGGGAGGGGCCCCGCGTCCAGGCTCCCTGAAGGGGTGCCAGATTCCAAGTCCCAGGGCAGCAGAGACCCTACGGCCCAAAAGGTATATAGGGGTCAACCACACCCCAGTTAACTATGCCTCTCTACTAATTACACCTCCAGTTTAAAAGTGTGCGTGTCCTGTAGCAAACCCAGTATTTAAAGTGTGTGTGTTCTGTATTTAAGTGTGTGTGTCCTCTGTGTGTGTTCTGTATTAAAGTGTGTGTGTCTGGAATTAAAGTGTGTGTGTCCTGTGTGTGTGTTTGGTATTAAAGTGTGTGTGTGTCTTGTATTAGAGTGTGTGTGTGTCCTGTGTGTGTGTTCTGTATTAAACCGTGTGCATGTGTCTTTTATTAAAGTGTGTGTGTCCTGTGTGTTTGTTTGGTATTAAAGTGTGTGTGTGTCTTGTATTAGAGTGTGTGTGTGTCCTGTGTGTGTGTTCTGTATTAAACCGTGTGCATGTGTCTTTTATTAAAGTGTGTGTGTCCTGTGTGTGTAGCTGCGGTCCACAGCTCCTCCAGAGTGCCAGGAGCCATCAGTTCAGCAGGAAGTCCTTGATGGTCAACAGGAAGTCCTCCATGCTACTGAAGATGAGTACGGCGTTCCAGGAGAGAGCCCAGGAGCGGGCCCAGAGCTACTGTGACTTCCTGGAGAACAACTCGAGGTCTGCTCCTCCCGTCTCCGCCTCCTCCTCCTCTTCTGTCCCTCCCCTCCTCCTTTCCTCCCCTCCTCTCAGATCTCTGCCCTACCGTACCTCCCTCCTCTCCAACTCTTCTCCATCTCCTCCCTTTCTCCTCTCCTCTACCGCCCCTCCTCCTCTCCTCCCCTCTGTCCTACCATGCTTCCCTCCCCCCCCCCCCTTCCCTTCTCGCCTAACCCTCTAGGTCATATACTGAAGGGTGGAATGTTTGGCCTGAAAGACTTCCTGCACTTTGGGATCTTTAATGGCCCCCCTCCATGTGGACATCCTCAATGTGTGTCAGGTTTCTTTGCCCCGTGTCTACATACACACGGGACAGGACTGTACATAGGCCACTGGTACGTGTATGTAAGCACAGAGACCACTGGTACATGTATGTAAACACAGACATAGACCACTGGTACATGTATGTGAACAGAGATAGACCACTGGTACATGCATGTAAACACAGATAGCACTGGTCTGTACAGTAGTACAAAATGTTCAGAATTGTACTGTTTGAACTGTTATGTAATCGTGTGTGCTGCGTGTGTATGTGTGTGTGTGCTGCGTGTGTTGCCATACCTGCGATTCAGCTCCAGCTCTGCTTCCTCTCTCCATCCAGGAAGAGGCTGGACAGCAGCCTCAGGAGGTTTCAGGCCCTGCATCATGTGACCCGGCCTCAACGCCTCCCCCGTCACGTGACCTCCTCGGTAGCGGAGAGGAAGCCCCTCGAGACGGAGGCCACAGAGAGGCCGTGGAACCACGACAACCTGTGGTGTGTGTGTGGTCTGCTGCAACCACTTCCTGGGCTCCTCGAGTGCGTGTTCAGCAGAACTCGGGGTAGTCGAGTTGTCCGGACCCATATCCGTCTCTCACCTCCTCTCCCCCTGCTATCCCCTCCTCCTCCGCCCTGCCTCTCCCCTCCCCCCACGTCTCCCCCGCTCCCCCCCTCCCTCCCCAGGCTGTCCTCGGTGCTGGAGGAGCTGGCCTCTCGGGGGCTCCAGGACCATGGGGTGGGTCTGGTTCTGGGGAGGCTGAGGAGCTGGGCCGAGCAGCGGCCCCCCCGGGTACGGACACAGCACTTCCTCAGGGTGCTGGGGGGGCTGCAGCCCTGGGAACTGTGTCTGCCTGACCTCTGCGTCGCCATCGAGGTACACGCACGCGCGCGCGCGCGCGGTCAAACGAGCCCGCGCGTACAGGAGAGTGGGTGTTTTTTTGCCGTGTGTGTGTGTATGGGTGCAGCTGTGTGAATCGGTTCTCTCTCTCTCTCTGTTTTCATCCCCACCCTTCCAGATCGTCAGGGAACATGTGGTCCAGATGCCCAGACAGGACTACGACGCCTGGCTGGCCTCCAGGGTTCCTCTGCCCCCGTCGGACCACCCTGACCAACTGAAGGACACACACACACGCGCGGATCTCGGGTCACGTGATGGCAGCTAGATACTGTATACCCAGCCGTCAGAGCACTCTGGGGAGGATTCTTCCAGAACATTATTCCTTTGCAGGGCGTGACCAAAATGGCTGCATTGTAGATGCTCCAGTTTCTCCATTTGCGGTTGTGTTTGTGTGTGTGTGCGTTTGTGTGTGTGTGTGGCAGGTCACAATGTATCCCAGGGGCAAGACAGGGTGTATCTCAGCAGTGCTTTCTGTCAACCTGCTACAATATCCTCCTGGTTGCAACACACACACACACACACAAATAAACTGTCCAGGTTGGACTTTGGTCTGCCTTGTCCCTTCATGAATCTCATGAGTGCTTGTATTGTAATCAAGACAGCTGGGAACTGAAAAACAACCTGCAGAGTTATCGGTGTTCGCCATTCCCGTGGACTCTGCAGTTTGCGCGGAGAACTTTCCAGCAGCCTTATCCGAGCTGATAAGCTGTTCAGTGTGTTTTCGCCCCCATCTGGGTGGTGGTGGGGGGGGGGGGGGGGGGGGGTGAAAAAGGGTGAGCAGATACTCTGAGCAGGCTGTAAAGACCCTTTAGAGAGGGGGAGGGAGCGGGGGGGGGGGGGTTGAGGTGGAAAGGGCGGAGTGACAAGGAGGAGGGGCGGGATCAGAGAGGCACACATTTCAGGAATACCACACAGTCTGAGCCTGGACCTCCGAGTTTAACCCCAGCCAAGGGGGTAGGGGGTGCCCCCCCCCCCACCTCTCTCTCCCCAGCTCTGCCCCGGAGCAGCAAGTCTAGACCAAGGTAGACCACACCGCTACTGGGATGTTTGTCTCATCAAAGCATCTCCATTGGAATAACGGATAAGTAGGAATTAAAAGCAGCATCGCTGGCATGGCCGTGTGAACGCAGAACGTGTCGAAACAGGAGCGTGTTTGGAATGGGGGCCGGTGAGCGTGTGTTTGGAGTGTGTGGACCAGGTTAAGCTCTTACCGCCAGAGCCCTTGGGCTTCTTTGTTCAGCAGAAGCACAGCTAGCCACCCACGGAATATTTGATCTTCAATTACCGTCAGGCTCTCTTTGTGGTTGTGAAAGTGTGTGTGCGCGCGTGAGAGGGAGGGAGGGAGGGAGGGAGGGAGGGAGGGAGGGAGGGAGGGAGGGAGGGAGAAAACGGCCGAAGGAAGGCTGTTTGAAAAAGCCTTGTTTCAAAAATTTACATAGCGAATACACTGTCGCGGTTACATTATCGCTACAATTACCTCAAACTGTCCCCCATTTTGCTAACAGCACAGACTTTCAAACTGTTGTCTTGTGTCCCTGCTCCATGTGTGTTGCTCCAACAGCGGTCCCACTCAGCCCTTTGCCCATCTGATAAAGGTTCCCCTTGGGCACAAGCACTTCTGCATAGGTAGACGTTGTCTTATCACGCGGTTCAAAGCACCTAACTTGCTGGATTTCAGTATTTACCAGCTGGCAACAACAGCCAGCCAGGCCTTCCGGACCGTGTTTATCTAGGCAGAGAAAGGCAGGAGTCAAGTTGATGGTAGTTAGGTTAGGTCAACCTTGCGGGCAGTGCCAACTCTAGCTTCAAGTTGGCTGTGACCTGCCCTGTTTCCAGACATCTGACCATGACCCACAGGCTATCTAACCCCAGATAGGAAAATAGAAACATGACATGGAAGTTCACAGGCTGGTTTAACCTTCTGATGTTTGATACTTTGATGAACACAGTCATGGACCTTTCTAGGACAAGAGTCACAACACGCATCTACTGATTCACCACACTCACACGGGCATTGAGTTCTGAGCTTCTCTCTCGTTTTTGTTTTGGGTTCTAAGAATCAGGCACAAAGCCTACTTCCATATTGAGAAGATTGTTTATGAGTTGTCGTCTATTTTTCTAGATCCCAGCTGGGGTGAATTGGCTGCATCCTGCTGCCTGCCTTCCTAAATGCCTGTCTCTCTGCCTTGCTGTCGGTCTGCATGTCTCTCTGCTTCCTGTCGGCCTGTCTCTCCGTCTTCCTGTCTGTCTGGCGGTCTGTTTCTCTGCCTTTCAGTCCGTCTCAGTATGCTAAACGTTTCTTTAGAGTTGCAACAACCACCTGATTGTGCTAATCCCTACAAACTCCTGACTGTGAGCCTAAACCCCCAGGGGATTGGGGGGGGGGGGGGGATTGAAAACAGACAGGGAAAGAGCAACACCCCCCCCCCCCCACCACCGCCACTCCCTCTGACCCTGACCCCCATACAGGGCTTGGTAGCCTGGAGGGAAGATAGTCTTCACCTACACTGAAGGAAACACTGCGTACAGACCTGAATCCTGCTCTGGACCATGTCTGAATCCTACAGATAGCAGTGTTGTATGGGGAGGAGATTGGAGAGAGAATTCAAACTGCCATCTGTTGTACCTGTGCTGATGTCAGTGCTCAAGCTACAGCCTGTTTATATCAAAACATGTTCGATTTATGGACATTCCTTTTAAGCTGTTTATGTTCCTCTGGTGCATGTGTGCATGTGTGTGTGTGTGTGCCTGTATATTTCATGTATTTTGACGAGGAAGGACAGGGGGAGAGGGGAGGGGGGGCTCTGGTATATTTCCACCACTCAGGACTGATGCTACCTCATCTGCCACATGTACAGGAAGTGAAACCATGGTGATGTGGGACTATGTGAGCCATGACGCTAGTTCCCAGCTCTCTCCAGGTCTGGTGACTTTCTCCTCAGGGCTGTTTTTAATGCTGCTTCTAATGCTGTCTCTAATGTTGCTTCTAATGCTGACTCAATTGCTGTCTCTATGGCTGCCTCTAATGTTGCTTCTAATTCTGACTCAATTGCTGCCTCTAATGTTGCTTCTAATGCTGACTCGATTGCTGCCTCTAATGTTGCTTCTAATGCTGGGATAGTAGCAGATAGAACCTCAATAGAGCCCCCCCAGGGTGCTCATCTTCCTGTCATCGACTGGACGGTTTCTATTCATGACCTTCCTGCTTTTTTGTCTGCGGAGGAATGTTGTCATCAGGCAACACTGCCTGCGTCAGTCAGCATGCTGCATGACAAGCACTCCAGGGTGTCTTTATACCTAATGGATCAGCGCTGTCATTGACCCCACACACACACACACACACTAGTCGAGTGAGGTAGTTCAACTGTCAAGTTCCATGACAAAGAAGGCAGCTCTCCTTCTTCTGAACAGGAATGTTGTTGTGGTGCCATTTCAGGTTTAACCAGAACAAACAAGAAAGCAGCTCATTTTACTGGTCAGTTCCTCTTCCTTTCACTCACATACCTTTTACTGCTCGATTTTTACACTACGGTGAGGAAAGTGGATACTAACAAGGACTTTCCTTGTTAGTATCCACTTTCCTCACCTGAACCTTTGTAACCCTTCCACAGAAGTGCATACGTGTGAACATGGTGCATAAATGGCCTGCTTGTACGTGATACAAACACTTCAATCCCCACCACCACATCCCAATCCCCCCCCCTTTAAGGACAATGTTCCTTAGACTGGGCTTCACAGCACAGGACAGACACAGTTCCCAGAATGTGAGGAATCTCTGTTGCCAGGGGTGACTGTGGAGAAGGACTTCTTGTGCTCCGCTGTTTGTTTTAGCTGAGGGGGTGAGATGGTTAGCCAGCGTGGACGTGGGGGAGAGGGCGCCTGTGCTTCTAGAAGGCTCTGTGACCCAGTCTTAAGAAACCAACCGACCTCCAGGGGTCCTGGTCTCCACACATACACTCTGTTTGTCTGCTGACACACTTTCTCTCTCACACACACACACGCGCCCGCCGCTTTCTCTCTCTCTCGCACTCTCTCTCTCTCTTGCGCAAACAGGCTCACGCACACTAATGCCTTGCCGACGCATAACAATTACTGTCTTCCGGAAAGACATGTTTTACTCTCGCAGAATCCTTGGGTTGCTCCTTGTTGAAATTGTAAGGGATGACAGCTTAAACAATGAAGTAGGTTTAACAGTGACGAGGGGTGAGGCGATCATGGAGAAGTTGTGTCTTCACACAGTTCAAAGGCTAAAAGACTCTTTCCATTAATCACTCCATTAAACAAGTCTCTGCGAGCTTGCATTGCCCATTAGTGATTGAATGTGATCCAGGTGATGGGTTTTCCATGTCCCAAAACAGGAAGTTAACAAGAGCAGCAACAGATGCTAGCCTGCTGAGAATGTGTTTTTCCACAGTGAATTATTCATCCAATGACACAGTCTCTGGAACTAAGACTGAACCTAACCCTGCTGAACACCATTCTCCAGGACTAGGACTAACCCAAACCTGAACACCAGTCTCTGGGACAAAGACTACCCCATACCTGAACACCAGTCTCTGGGACTAGGACCATCCCAAACCTGAACACTAGTCTCTGGGACTAGGACTAACAACCATAGGGAATTCTGTCTCTTTTAGGTCACTAAGAAGCATTGATGCTGAAGCATACCCCCTCCCCCACCCCCTCCTGCTACCGCCACTTCAACCGCCAGCTTCCCTCGAGGATTTGGGGGGGGTGGGGGCATGTGATTGTCGACCGCCTGCACTTCATGGTTCCCCATTCGTTCTGAATCATGCCTCGGTTTCCAGTCAGATCTGTCAGCCTGTCTCTTGCTCTGCCTTTTCAGACTCGGAGCCCAGTGAAACCGAGAGAGAAAGAGAGAGAGCATCAGAGCGGTGTTCCCCAAGGGTCAGCCTGCAGCTGTGTGTCCCTCACCCCCCTCACTCAGCCCGGCTCTCACAGCGCCCCGGAAACGCCCTGGTGGACCGTGGCTGTCGCAGGGTTGGACGTCTGAGGAGACTCTCCTGAGAGGTGGTCAGCCCTCTCCTGGAGAGCCAACTGGCCCTTAGGCCCCCACTAGACCCCCATAGACCCTTCCAGACTCCCCAGCCCCCCCCCCCCCCCCCAGCCCCCCCCCCCCCCCCCAGCCCCTTCAGAGGACCGCAGAGCACGGCAACATGAGACCGTCCATGGGATTAACCAATTCAAGCCACAAGCGATGACAGCGTCATATTAGCTGGACCGTGGTACGCTAATTTAAGGGTTGAACTTTGACATCTAATGCTGTCCGACCTCATATTTGACAGGGTTGGAGAGGACAGGACTCAATGTTCTGCCTGACAACGCTCGACGAAAACATGAATTAGCGACGCCCAGACTTGTAAGTTCCTCACCACTGCTATGTGCTTACGGAGTGCAGTTTTGTTTCATCTATGCCAAAGATCTTATCATATCCACGAAAGACGCGCCGTTCAGAACACTGAAGCTTTTTAAGTTTTTACAGGTAGACCACATGACACAGCACTGCAAACCCAGGCTGAGTGTGATGACAGCCTGCAGTGAGAGCTGATTGGTCACGTTGACATGCTGTCGAATCCTGAAGGATCTCGGCGTTTGGTGTCTATTCCAGCATGGCGGAGATCTGAGACCTGTCGAGAGGACTCGGGGCTTTCTCGCTTTCGTCTGAGCAGCTGTGAGCTGGTTTAAACTTCTAATGTGGTTAGTGGCTAGGAGACAGGATGCTGCTCACCGCACTCTTCTAGAGAAGTTTGCATGGGAATGCGTCACACCGAAGATTCATCACACCGAAGGTTCAGTGCGAAACACCGAAATAAACCTACTTCCACCTCAGCCTGTTTGTAATCCAATCGGTCCGAACATCACCTCCACGAACACCACTTCACCGATACCTGTCAGATGCTCTGAAAGCTGCTAGCATTCTCAACTCTGTATACCTTGTCTGCAAAGAAGACAATGGATTACAGACCAATTACAAGGAGTTAGGGTCAATGACATCACAGCAGTAGGTGTTGATTCATTCAGCTTGTGTTGACAGGGCCTCAGTCTAGATGAGCCATTCTCAACCCTGGTCCTCAGGGCCCACTGCCCTGGATGATCTAGATGTTTCCCGACACACTTGATTCAAATGAATGGGTCGTTATCATTCATTTGAATCAGGTGTTGGAAGAGGAAAACATTTAGAGCATCCGGGAAAGGGTGACCTTGAGGACCAGGGTTGAGAAAGGCTGCTCTATATCAATAGAGAGCGGGTCATACCATTCTCAGCCCCTTGGAGGGACATACTATCCTGAGGGTCGTACCATCTTCAGCCCCCTGGAGCTGACAGGGCACGTTGGGTGGATCCAGTCTACAACACAAGCATGAATGCCTAATGTGATGAGATTAGAATGCCTGGGATAGAAAGGCTGTCCCCTCCTTCTGTCTTTATCACTCACACAGACACACGCATCTGACAGACATCCATACCTTTGGCCCATTTAAGACCCGAGTTTCGCCGGTTGTCGTGTTCTTTACTTCCAGGAATCTGCGTTCATCGAGCTGTTATGCAACATTAGAACCCGGTCCATTTACCAGATAGTGTGCAGGTGTGTGGGTGTCAGAGAGTGACACAAACAGAGGGAATTCAAATGCAAATATTGGCTGCCTGTCTTCCCGTAAATCTTATCCTGATGACCTTTACCCCTTGGAGTGACCTGATGGGAAGGGCTTTAATTCTCTAGTCCAGTGCGTCCAGGGTAATCATTGCCCTCGCAGCTCCAACGCGATCGCTGTTATCTTATCCAGAGCAGATAACTGTGCTGTCAGGTGGCCAGGTCCCAGGAGTCATGAGACTTGCCACGTTCAGAACTTCTCTTCAGAGATTAAGAAACGTCCACACTACCATCAAGAGTCAAGAGCACAGGAACGAGCCCACTTCCTGTAGGTTCTTAGCAAGTCTGACTTCAGAAACAGGTGACAAATTAGGACAAAATACACGATAGGAAATTGTGTCAGCCAAAGCTCAACAATATATCAAGGAAAGCCATGCTGTTCAGAACCCTGGCCTTTGATGTTTTGTTTTACGAGTATGCCACATGACCCAGCCCTAAAAACACAACCTGACTAATGAGGGTCAGGCAGCAGTAGCTATCGGGAACGCATCCTGAAAGGTTCACGTATAAAAGGATCCTTTTCTACGGCTCAAGAGAAGTGAAGAAGAGACGATCCAGACAAAATGCGATGCAAAAGTTTTTTAATGCAGAGATTACTGGCTACAAGGAGAGCGACACTAAGGCCAAAGGTAGAGAACGCCATTTTACATGCTGAGGCGGATTACATACAGAGAACTCCGAAGCGGTATACACAAATAAATAAAATTTGTATTTTCAACGATCAGTCCCATTCCCCTTTAAAAATGGACAATTTACACAAAATACTGGATTTTTCACCCACATTTCGTCCTTGCTAGCAAAACTATAGAAATCCTACAAACCCTGCCCCCCCCACGAATAATTAGTTATGCCAAAATTACAATGTCAACAACTTTCTCCCACAAGTCAATGCAGGATGACCCCCTGGTACAGTCCGGCTGTATTAATGGAGATTATTTTCTTAATTTTAGCCCGAGCATCCACTCAGTGAATCTCCTAATCTCAGGATATAAGAAGTGTGAAATAGGGGCTGTGTTGCATTAACTTGAATGCACTCAAGTCGGTACTTTACTACACTGTGATTATGTATTTATGAAGCCTTTATGTCCAAGAGAAATTTTCCTAGGGACAAAGTAATCTTGAGAGATATATAGAGAGAACTCACTGGTAAAATAGGTTCTTATACATCAATATGAAGCAAATGTTCTGTAGTCACATAATACTACACTGAATGGCAGGAGAATCAATATTCATGGACTGGACAGCGAAGAGGGGGGGGGGGTCACACACTGATTAACTGGGGGAAGAGTTCGTTGGCAAACACGTCATCCCATGACCCCTCGGGGCAGAGGGGGGAGGACATGTCACTGAAAGGGGAAGGGGACCGCTCGTATCCGGAATCGCTGTAGGCGTCCGCCAGGCACGGCGCCTCGTCGAAGCCGCCACAGAGGGTGGGGGAGACGGAGAAGAGCCCGCTGACGTCAGGCTGAGACTCGGGGATGTCCACCTCCTCCGTCTCCTCCTTGACGCTCCGACCGTCCTCCTCCTCCTCCTCCTCTACCACCTCCACCACTACCACCTCCTCCTCCACCAGCACCTCCTCCTCCATCTTGACCTCGGTGACGCTCTCCTCGCACACGCCCTCCACGGGCTTGGTGTAGATGTGGTCAAAGTGGATCAGTTCATTAAGGGCCTCCAGCTTAACTGGTGCGGGCCCCAGAGGCGCAAGTGCGGGGGCCGGTATTGGAGCCCCCCCTCCTCCCAGCAGCAGTGCCTGCTCCTCCTGGAGCTCCTCCCCACCACCCTGGAGGAAGTATTCTGGGTCAAGGATGTCCAGAATGCCCAACAGGAGATCAGACTGGGGGGAGGAGAAAGAGAAGGTGGAGAAAGGACCAGGGGTTACAACCAGACAAATCAGCTATGGAGGCTCTAACACACACACACATCTTATGGTGGTGTGATGACAGCACTAGCGCTTCATCCCAGGCTGAGCTGGGTCTGTTCCAGAGGGCGTGGGGTTGGGTCTTGCCCCACCGTGGGGAGGGCTGCTGGGTAATGTAGTTGGGCTCACCTCAGAGTCTGCAGCGTCAGGACCAGCTGGATCCATTGGGACGTCTTCAGGTAGGAGAGGTGGGCCTGCACCTGCTGCGGAGGCACACGTAGCCTGAGTACTGCGGACTCAGAAGACCCCGTCTCCAAACCTGCATCCATCCCATTGGACTCCAGCACCTGGACCTGGACCTGAGGGGAGAGAGAGGGAGGGACAGACGGAAAGGGGGAGATGGAGAAGACGGGTAGAGGGAGGGAGAGAGAGTGGCGAGTGTTACTTAAAGTCTATAGACTCCATGATGTCTGTGGCCCATGTGTCTGGTTGTACACCCCCCTCCCCCCCCCTCCTCCACTCATCTTCATCATAATTAGAATTAGTAGGAATCCTCTTACCTTGTCTCTGACCTCCAGGGTGTCCAGCCCTAGCCTTTGTCTCAGCTCCTCATTCTCGCTCATGAGGTCGCACGTCTTCTCCCGTAACAGCTCGTTCTCGATGTGAAGCTTCTCATTCTGCAGAGATGTTGAAAACTGTTAGCTGCCACGTTTAAAAAGTTGCAAGTAGAAAGTGTAGCGTTTCACTCATGAGGAAACTGGCTTACTTCTATCTCCAAGTCCAGAACTTGCTGTTCCAATTCTCCCATTTTGGCTTTTTTTCTGTCTCTGGCGGTCTGGGCAGCCACTCTGTTCTTCAGTTTCCTGGAAAGCGGGGGAGGGTACGAAATTTAAAAAACATTCCTTCCGCGATGCTGACTAAGCCGATGACAAGACTGAGTTGGTGGTGCTAGGCTATTGCGTAATCTTCGGCCATATTCCTGCCACGCAGGCAGAACAGGATATCCACCTCCTGCTCCACATTCGCAGAACTGGGTGGGACCAGCTAACTGTTACTCAAAATCTATGTGATAAGGCGAAGGTTGACAGGCAGCCTTTGAAGGACGAATACTAATCTAGACCTTGATACATGTGGATGCATATGGCAATGGGTTAATTTTAGTCCGGGGTGTGAACCGGTAGCCTATTTAATAAATATAAGCGACCGCTTTCCATTTAACGTGTGTAAGGCATCCAGCGTCACTGACTTATCACGGGACTTGCCTATTGTTATCCCATCAATCAGTAAATCAATATAGTAGGGCGTAAACCTCCATTTTTGTTACAAAATACAAGTCTTCGTCACAAACATGCACGGCAAATATTACTTTCACATTACTGACCTGCGAAGCTGTTTCTCTTCTGGGCTCAAATGTGTGAGTCGCTGTCTTTTGCGCAACGGAGGCCCCGTGGAGGAAGTGGAGTCGGAATCCGACGACGCTTGGTTTGCAGACGACGGCATAACGACCGAGATTGACCGGCTAAAGCTTCCCTGTGTTGCGCCGGATGAACCGCTCTGTTTCCCAGATATCAGGAGCACTTTGTGTGTGCCGCCTGACGCCGCTGTGACCACCACCATGTTGGGATATGGGCTGTATAGTTTATAAATATAGGAGTATTATAACTAACGCCCAAAGAAACTTAAGGTTTCCCGGATCTTCTCACCCCTGTAAATTCTCTAATAATAGTGATATGGGTGTAGCACTAGCAATCTATATCTACTGTCGTGGTGAAATCTGATAGGTTTACAGAGTCTGTGATGAAATCACCACTCGCTCTCTTATTGGCCACGCAGCTGATGTAATTTGCATTCAAAGTTTCACCGTGTTTACGTAGTGCTCAGCTATTTCTTACGTTTCGAGACTGAGTAATGTCCGTCCAGCCAACGCTTCAATAACATCATAGAAGTTTCCCGGACGAATAATGAGACCAGTAATAGTTTTCTCTTTGGCTTTCCCTATAATAATGTGTCGTTTCGTTTTTATTCTAATGAATGTTAAAAATAAAACGGTTTTGTCTGATTTGGACATAACGGTGTCTGTAGCCTGAACTCTAAAATTTGGGACTTTTTGCCAAACAAATCACAACGATTACAGAAACCAACAAGAGAGCAGCAGACCTTTACAAAACAAGCCATTTTGTGCAATGTTATTATCTTCATACTGGGGTATCAACAATGTATGCATTTCTGTACATATAAAAAACAAAGATGTGTAAATGTTGGTATAAGGCGTTTCACAGTGAGACTACACGTCCTTCACTGACGTAGCTAATGATCTAGGGATATAACTGATCATGCCGCTTAATTTGGGATACACAATTGACTTTGATTAGAGTATGTCAGTGCTTTTTAAACCTTGGCCAAATTGGCCGTTTCTGTTGCATTCCAGCAACGCTAGGCTCCTATTTGAATGCATTGAAAATACTTCGTTAAAGCCTGAAAGTGTATTTCCTGAAGACTGTTTCCTGTGTTTGAGGATATTTTGGAATTCAGCAGAACTATCATGTTGAGAAATGTTGTGCAACCATGCATATGTATACTCTGTCTCTCATTTTCTCTCTCTCCCTCTCTTTCTCCTTTTCTCATAGTCACTCTATCTCTGAAATCTCTTTCTCCTTGTCTGTTAGAATTTCATCATTCTGTTGAAACAAGTTGTTCAACTCTGCCCCCTTCTTTCATGGTGGTTTGAACAGTGTGTATAAACTAGAACTAAAAGTGTATCACTCAAGAATCCAATAACTAATGGTGTGTAGTCTCTGTAAAAACTCTTGAACAATAAGTGCTCAAACTCTAGAACTCAGGAAGGAACCAAACTCATGTAAACAGAGTTTTAACCAGAAGTAGAATATTTATTTTATTTATTTCTACAACTCAATAACTACAACTAATACTTTATTTACCTTTTACATGAACTCATTTAGTAGATGCTTTTGCATCCAAAGCTTACAAACTGTAAATACTCTAGAACTAGAACTGTATACATTATAATATATATACATTCTATATAATTTGTGTGATATGTGGTACAGTTAATCTATCACCCTGAAACACAACAGTTCCATAGAATTACTTCAGTGTCTGATTTCATTGATTCTATCTCAGTTCCTGTGTTCGTTCACACATATTTCCTACAGCTACATCATGTTTCCATTTTGCTCACAGTTGTTCATCAAGTGTTATTACCACAGTGCCAAACAAGGTCGCTATCAGGCAATATCGCCTTGCATTTCCCAAAGGACTAGAATATTTATCTGTAAACAGTGAGGAATCAGCATTGTCGCCATGCAGAGCTGAAGCTTTTACCAGGGGTGGTTGTTACCATCCGTTCTGTCACCTCAGTGGGGGGTTCAACACCCAGGCCAAACACTGTCCATTACATGTCTGTTTACACTGCTGCACGGCTCCAGAAACAACATCAGGATGAGAGGAGGGGGAGGAGGAGGGAAGGGAGGAGGGGGAAGAGCAGAGAAGCGAAGAGGAGGTGGAGGAGAGAAGATAAGAGGAGGAGAGCAGGAAGAGGAGGAGAGCATGAGAGGAGAGGCGACGAGAAGAGGAGGGAGATGGGAGGCGGGGGGCAGGAAGACAGAGGAGAGAGGGAGGAGGTTCTCTTGTCTAGTCGGCAGACGAAGGAACGACAGAACCCGTTGAATCCGACCCTCTCACTGTGGAGGGAAGTCGGCTCAATTCCTCTCATGGAGTTTGGCTCGTAATCCCTTGTGATGGGGGAAATAGACAAGAGACAGGAGTTTCTTTATGGCCCTTTTACAGACCAAAAAATCCCCTTTTACGTTTCTTCAGTGACTGTGCTGTGGAACACTCCAGACAAGGGCCTCCCCTGAAGCAGAGCTGCCGGGGAGGGGAGAGGGTCTGTACCACGGGGTCGGGAGGCGTCAGGTTATTTTTGACTTGTTGGGGAGTTGTTGGAGATCCCCGCCTGCTATCACATTTAACCATCCTGAAGTGACGATCTTTAGTTACAGCATCAAGGTTTCAAGTTTTATCGTCAGATGCACGGAACAACACAAGGTCAGACTGGGCGCTGAAATTCTTGGCACAAGACAACGCAAGCAACCTAGCATAACATAACATATAAGTACTAAGAACATAAATTACCTTAATGATAATAAAATAGAATAAAATACAAATAATAGTAATAAACATCTCAATATACAAAAAAAAGTATGCAATATACAACAATACACATTATACACTAATGCACATAATGACCTATACTAACCTTATAGACCTATACTAACCTAAAACAAGACCTATACTGGCCTTCACACTCCACCTCTACCCTGTGGAGAGAGACCATCAGAGGGAGTCGCTTTTCCACATTCACGTTTTGCCGTCGTGGACCATGAGGGTGGCACCAGTCCACAATGAGCAGGGAGTCGCCCTGTCAGCACAGATAGATCCAGCTTAACCACCAACGCACCCTCCATCCTCCCCCCCTCCCCCCTCTTCCTCTGCCCTGCCTCCCTCCCTCATCTCAGTGGCTTAACCACTACTTACGTGCTCGAGCAGGACCCCACCCCACTCCACCCCCGGCCCTTGGGCTGTGCCTTGGACTCTGTGATTAGGAAGATGACAGACCAGCACTCGGGGAGACCTGGTCCACATTCATCACTGTCTCCTGGGTCCTTCCCCTGCTCCAGGAGTCCAGGTGGCCACAGGGGGGGAAGGGAATGACCCTTGATGATGTGGTAACTTCAGTATGCGAAGTGAAGATCCGTCTATGTTTCTTGTATGCACCTTCCTGCCACAGTAAATTCTGTGTCTGTGAAAACGTACATGGCAATAAAAACACTTTTGGATTCTGATTCTGGTGTGGAAGAGCTTTTAGGCAGGCTGTTGTGGTGGTTGGTTGGGGATGATCTGTACACAGCGAGGGTTGTGTCAGAGGAGCGCTCTCTTTCTTCCTTCCTCTCTCTTTCTTTCTCTCTCTCTTTCTCCCTCTCCTACTCTCTCTCTTTCTCTTTGCAGTAACGTTGTTTCACTTAAAGACTGTGCTGGTCACACATGCCTCCAGGACCATAAAACAGACAGCAACCACAAAGAAGCAGCTAAATCATCACGCCGTGAGACGATCATATGGTTCTTCAGTTCGAAAACAACGTACGAAGAGTACAGCCATGTATTTTATACATCTTTACAGTTACATGGAAAGTCATCCGATCTTGTCTCGCAAGGGAAATTCATTTGACATTCATTTGACATTCATTTCACGTGGCTGAGGGCTCCAGAAGACTAGTTTCCGTAGAGAGCCTGGGTGCTGTGGGAGTCAACAGTGTTGCTACGTCAACACCGACACCCGTGTGTGCGTAGTAGGCAGGTCCTGCTGTCGCACCAGTTAGAAGGCTGCCGTTTGGCTGAGACAATACAAGGCGGAGTGGGTCACACCCAGGGACGCTATCCAGCTGTGAGAAGCCTCAGGCCTGCGTGTTTACACACACCTCCACCCCTGATCACACACACTCCCACAGACGTCCACGTACACACACACACCTCCACCACCTGATCACACACACACACACATCCATGCACACACATGCATACACACACATACACTACAACTATATGGTGTTTGCACTGGCTGCGACTTTCCCACAATCCGTCACCCTTTTTCTGCCTTTTCTCTTTGATCTGTTTCTCTCTCTCTCCTTCTGCTAAGAGGCCCACCGCTGTACCTGGGCATCGTCACACCGAGACGATGCAGAGCTAGGCTGTACCGAACAAGCCCCAGGCCAGCCTTTCTACAACACAGTCCCAGTCGGACAGCACATAAAGTACACACAGTCTCCCTCTCCCAGCTCTGAGAAGACATTACATTTACATTTAGTCATTTAGCAGACGCTCTTATCCAGAGCGACTTACAGTAAGTACAGGGACATTCCCCCAAGGCAAGCAGGGTGAAGTGCCTTGCCCAAGGACACAACGTCAGTTGGCATGACCAGGAATCGAACTGGCAACCTTCGGATTACTAGCCCGATTCCCTCACTGCTCAGCCACCTGACTCCCTGTGCAAACCAGTGGGAAATCCAACGGACCATCATCGATCCTCTTCGCCTTCCTTGTGCTTCCTCCTGCCCGCTCCGCAAACATCACAAGTGTCCTTGTTGCTAATTGGACGCCATCGCTGGGAAACGTTTTGGTGCAGCCAGAACCATGTTGCTGTGTAAATTGACCTGAATCCTGGAGTGGGATGCCCCCCCCCCCCCCCCCCCCCCCTCCTGTGCCGGTCTCAGGGCCCCGGCCAGGGCTTGTGTTCGCTGGATAAGCCAGGCTTTGTTCTGTTGGGGGGAGGGAGAAAGCTGGACTCTCCACTCACTGGCCCGTCAACAGCCCCCCCCCCCCCCCCCCCCGCCCCGCCCCAGCCTCGCTCTGTCTGACTCAAAAACAACAACAACAACAACCAGCTGCCACGATAAAAAACACCAGCGGCGGGGTGACATCAAACGAGGCAGTCCATAATATCCTGTTGCCATGGACATTTCACGCTTGGGATAGAGAGCAGGGATGTGGAGTTGCTGTTCCACTAAGCTTGGTTTGCTCGCAAACAGAATGGTGTGTTATAGATCAAGGCAGTTTGTTCCAATATCCTGATGAATTGTTACATTCAAAGTGGGGATCTTTGACATGATGACAGAGACCCAGTCAAAATGTCTTTAGACAGTAACATGTGACTCAGACAGTTGCTACACTGAAGGAGGAAGAGAGATGTCCTGGCCAAAAATTGTGAATGTATCCAGAGATGATAGCCTAATTATGATTTTTTATATCTGGATAAATATTTTCAATTTTTCAAAGTAAACACAGCTGTTGGAAGCTGACCATGATGATAGAAGGGGGAAAAAGATGATGAGTTAACTTCTAGAAACTCCCCTTTCATCCAAGGCTTTCGATTTGGTCCCCTCTCAATGCATGGGTCTTTGACTGCCCCCTGGTGGCAGAGATCACCGTGAACTGAACAGCTTTTTCCTATTGTTTTGTTGACTGATCATGTTGCAGTACGGTTGTTCCCCCACCAGATGAAGCCAGATCAGAGAGAATTGTACTGTGTAAAACGGTCTCCATCGACCAAACATAATAACATCCTGTCTCGTTCATGACACATGAGACCAGTCAAAAGACTGTGATTAAGAGACTAGTTTGTTGCCAAGACAAAACGAAAAAACGAAAACAACCCCCCTCGAGAAAAAGTTTGTAGCCTACTCAAACCAAAAGCGACACGGACCTGGACAGCTTCACAAAGAGAGGATTGTTTTTTGGCGGCTGTTGCGTTGTTGTTTTCCCAGCGCTTGGCCCGGCCTCATTGGGATCGGAAGACAGACTGCGTTCTACACATTCCCTCCAGAGACTGGAGTCGCAATGATTCAAATAAAGTTGAATTACAACATGTGAGATAGACACAAACCATGTGATGGACTAGTCCCCAACAGCCTCTTATAAGGGAAAACGTTTGCTATGCAAAGACAAAAAATTAACACACAAACACACACACAGACACAATGGAGTATCTTTACGTGAGCAGCATTGTCTTAAATCACCTCATGGTGTTCTGTTGCAAGTGAAAACACTGACTGGATATGTTTCTGATTGCGCTGGTTAAATACATCTGGTTTTAGAGCTAATACAACACCTCCCCCTCCTCATGTCCTCAGCATTTGTCTTTATATTATGTTACACCGATTCATTCAGCAACACCACACACTTTCTGGGTTGAATCACGCGAAAGCTAGCTAACCGAGAGAGGAGACTATAAGAAAGTAAGCCAGTTAGTGGCTAAATTGTTTCAGCTCTCGTGAACTGAGTGACACATGTTTACACCCACCCTAACAGCTGAGGATTCAACCTGACAGAGATCATCATGTCAGACTTCTTTTACTCTCTGTAGGCTCCTGTGCCGGTGGGTCTCTGACATGCACACTCTTGTTTCTGTTCCAGCTCAATCCTGAAAAGTGTGCCAATTTAGCACAAGAATAATACTTATTCAACATAAGTTAAACCAACCAAGATGAAACTTCATTTTTAAAGCTCATGTGTGACCTTTTAGAATGAACTACCAGCCCCTTGGTGACTTTTAACACTGATATGGGTTTTCGATGTCAACTCAGTTCTGGATTGGCTGGACCCCCTCCCCTCTCTCTCATCCCCAGCCAACCAGACTGCTGAGTCCATCTCATCATTGCTAACACAAACACACAGTGTGAAACTAAACTAATTGTTGGTCACATTAATTGAGTGTTTACTCTGGCAGAGACGCCAGCAGCGCTGGATGCCTATAGGCTGTCAACTCTCTGCCCCCCCCCCCGACTTTTCCTGTTGTCCAGTTACAAAGCCTAAAAACTTCCTGTTGCTGGCCGTGTGGTTGACAGGAAGTCATTTTTAGATCCCATGATCAAAGAGAACAGAGGATGTCATGACATGAAGGAAGCTGATGTTGAGACCGGATCAGAACCCTGCTTGTTCACTGCAGTCCCCTCGGGTAGTTGGTGGAACTGTAGCAGGTCACACTGAACACCCAAGTATTCAACTGGGTTCCAACCCCTATCTCAGACTTACCCAGCCCAGAGTCAAGTGGTGCTGGGGTTGAACCACTCCATTCACCTTCTCAAATCCTGGAGTCACACTGTTGAGGGGCTTCAGTCTTTGATTGGAGTACAGGAGGGATGATGGTTAGGCAGTTAGCTGAGTAGAAACAGTTAATCTGGAGTGTGAAAGGCCCCTAACAATACAATGTTAACACAATTTCCCAATCCCCAAGTCTCTTCTTGCGTCATAAAGATAGGATGTTTATACTCAAGGGGACTTGAATTTCCTCACAAACTGCTTTAGGCAGGTCTTCACAGAGGAGCTTTACCACAGGGTCCAACAGTGGTGTTTTCAATGGATCTTCTCTTGTTTACTGTGTGATTGGTGTTTACACAAACACATTTGAGCCAACACACCCCAGTGAGGCCTCTCTACCTCCCCAGCTATGATGCCTGCATCTAAAAAGTTGATTGTTTCCAAACCATAAAGAACTTTCTCAAACTCTGTGCTCCCTGCCTTCATCCTTCACCTATCTCCTCCACAACCTCCTTTGTCACCTACTCCACCATCTCCATCATCTGCTCCATCGTATCCTCCATCACATCCTTCATCATCTCTTCCATTGTATTTTCCATCATCTCCTCCATCACTTCCTCCCTCCTCCATCACTCCTCCATCACTTCCTCCCTCCTCCATCACTCCTCCATCACTTCCTCCCTCCTCCATCACTCCTCCATCACTTCCTCCCTCCTCCATCACTCCTCCATCACTTCCTCCCTCCTCCATCACTCCTCCATCACTTCCTCCCTCCTCCATCACTCCTCCATCACTTCCTCCCTCCTCCATCACTCCTCCATCACTTCCTCCCTCCTCCATCGTATCTCCACGGGGCTGCTGTAGCATTATGTCTTCTCCTGTCATGGACAACAAAGCAGGGCAGACCCCGAGTTTACAGCAGCTTGATGGATCATGACTGACCCAGTTATCCCCCCTCCAACACCAGGGCATTACTCACAGCCTGCTTGTTAACAGAAATGTTAGCCTTGTTTCAGGATGAGGTTGCTATTTTAACAAGGAACCCTGGCACCAGTCTAGCAAGCCTGCTTTGTCAGATGAACACTATTCTGTGTTTCTGCCTTGACTGTTTATTTGTTTTGTGTGGATTTCTATACTGAGTGTGTGTGTGCGAGAAAAAGAGAGATAGAAAGAAAGAAATGAAGACAGATAGAGACAAGGAAAGAAAAGAATGACAAAAAGAGATTGTGTGAGATTGAAGGAACTGGAGGGAATCGTGTGCGTGTGCACGTGCAGTTTGGGTCATGTCACGTGACATTTCAACGTTTTATTCTTTTATAGTCTGATGTGCGTTTGAGAACATGTGTGTGCATGGGTTTTGCAGAACCAAATCTCAATTTAATCGTTCCTAAAAAGGTGATAGGGAAGCTAAAATAGCTGACTGGAGCTTTCCCCTTCTCCCCCTTTCTACCTCCCCCTCTCCTTCCCCTGCCCCTCCTCTCTTTCTCTCCCTCCCACAGCTCTCACTCGTTCCCTCTCTCCACCCCCCCACCCCCCTCTGAGAATATACCTGTTCGTGCAGATCTCCGTGTGCAGGTGCAGGGGGGAGGGGTGTCAGAACACTGTGAGAGAGGGTGAACCGTGCTTGAGAACGCAGCTCTCTGTGCGGCATGCGTTAAGCAACGAACCCATGAGCGAGGGGCTTCCTCGGCCAGGAAAACGCTATCTTTCCACAACCCCCCCCCCCCCCCTCCCCCATCACCCCCTTGCCTTAACCTTCCCACCCCCCCCGAGCCCTTAATGGTAACTTCTGAGAAAGCGGCCACACAGCTGAGGTCGTGGGGTTACTATTAATACCATGGACGGGGTAAGAGCCATTCGATCCACACATCACTGCGCACCCCCGCGCACGAAGCCGGGCCTCGCTCCCGCTAAATGGCCTCTTTGTTGCCGTGGGTGCTGACGTTATGTTTTTGATGGGGGAGGGGGGATGAGGGGCTGTGGGGTGGGGGAGAGGCAGGGGGCTGTTGTTCGGTGCTACCAGAGGAGTGCAAGGCAACAGTGTGTTATTACATAAAGCAATTAAGGGGCCCAAAGGCATCCACAGGAGAAGCCTCCACCATGACTGTGTGCTTGTGTGTGTGTACATGTATGTGTGTGTGTACATGTGTGTGTGTGTGTGCGTGTGTCTAATTGACTCCAGCAGGTCAGAGAACTGGAAGTATGTTGCATGTTAGCAGTGATGTCATTCACAGTGATGTCATCCACAGTGTACCCCAAAGTGAAGACTCAGTGAAAGCCATTCATCCATTCATGCAAAGTTGCTGTATTCTTCTCGCGCTGGGATGAAATGGATAACATCAAGATGCTGGCCGGCACAGACATCAAAAATGAAAGCGTGATGGCCAGTGAGTGTTTCCAATTCAGTACAATTTATTTGGATGTTTGAGTGCACAATGAGTGTGTGTGTGTAAGAATGTTTCTGTGTGTGTGAGTGTTGGACTTTTGTCTTCGTACCAAGTTTACATTCTTCTCTGGATATTGAGAGCCTCATAAATAAGACGCCACCACCAAGTTCCTGAGGGCTTCTCTCCTGAAACACTTATCAAAGTCAAACACACAGCCTGCTAACTCTCCTCATGCTGGGAGAGTTTACTGAGGTTACTTCCTGGTTTCGAGAAAATATGGGGTGTTTGAGATGCCTCTCAGCTGGGGTGGATCATGGCAGAGTCCAGGCAGCACTATGCAGGTCTTAAACTCACCAACAGAGTGCGCCCTTGATGTAAACAAAAAGTGTTTTTGATGATGATTCAACTTTATTGGTAAAATGACCCAAATATCAATCATTTAATATAACCTGCTGATAGGATGCTCATTCATTGAATGCCTTTTAAGTTATAGCATGGTTATGGTTTAACGTGTACACGGAATAGTTTTCTAGGTACAAACGGCTGTTGCACACAGACTGACCCCTGTGGTCCCTGCGACCCGCTAATGAGCCACGTTTCTTATCAGTAATTGGATGACGATCAGTCGAACTCACAGACGACGTCTGGACCTCTCCCAGTCGTCGTGTCTCATGTATCGCACAGAGATCTCTCAGTCACTGCCTGTCCCCTTCTAACCTACGACGCATTGTCACTGCGAAGGCATTTGAGTCACACTGCATCAGAGACTGGGGACTTGTTGTTGGGTCTCAGGCCAGACATGACGGTAGAGGAGGTTCTGAGAATCTTCTGCTTGCCTTCTTCCTCAACCCCAAACAGCTTTAAATGATTCCGCTGATTTGGACCACAAGTGCTCCGAGGGCAACAATGGAACAAACTGCAGACAGTTGTTCTAGAATGTCAAGACACAGGGCTACGCTAGATTCTAAAACAATTTTAACTAATTACAGGCGACCAACTCGCAATTACCCATACAAACTATTATTTAAAACCCGTGGATCACTGTTATAGTAAATTACTTGACAACTCATAAATAGAAGTATTTCTACAGAGGTAATTACACTATTTACACATCTGATACCGATTAAGGTTATCATACATGTGTGTGTGTGTTGCATGATTAGCACATGTGGACTTGATCAGGTTTAGTACAATACCATCCCTCAGTTGCATGTGATCTCTCCATAATTGTCCCTAGTAGGCCCCCAGAACCTGTTTCTGTGCTTTTAACGTCCATCAAGAACTCTGTATACGGATTAAAAAGACTATTCCATATCGAACCCAGACCGGTGAAGAGCTCTTTTGAGACATGACGGACACAACACAAGGCAAAGTCTGACTCAGAGAATGATTATATACACGAGCTTTCAGGATAAGAGTCTATTAAGTAGTAAACTATGGCAGTGTGTCCTGTTGACTGTGACACTGCATGGCCTAGCTACTCCAGACAATGCGTGGTTCTGGTGCGCTCAGTACACAACACATAGAAACCTCATATAATAAGAATACGGATCCAAATTGTAAGACAGTCCAAGATTGAGAACCCTCCAGGCCCTGAGCACCCCCCCCCCCTCTCTCTCTCTTAGAGAAAGTCTTGGTCCCACAAAGCTTGTTGCATTTACAGAGTACAATCAATAACTGTATAAACAACTAAACAAAACGACAACAAACAGCAATACAGTGTACATTCCTTCATATGTTACTGACACTAAGGAAGCTGAACCGAGGAAGATTCATGTTTATAATTTCTGCAATGTTAGAATATATTACAAGTCTTTCATTCCCTGACATTCTAAATGCAGCACGATTGAGTGAATCTACTGCTGTTGTGTCACCTCTGAAACCAAGCGACTGCTGATGACGAAGTGAGTGCGACAGCTGGCGTTTGGAACAAGGCCTGTTTAGTCCTATGCGCTCCACAGGTTAAAGATCAGCGATAAATCAGGGAATTAGTGATGGTTTATAACGAGCATTGAGTTGATGAAATCAATTAGTTTAGTGAAGAGCTCCTATGGCATAACTACCTTAGTAGGCTAGGCTATTACTGATAATAAGTTAGAGTAAAAACGATTAAACTGTTAGTTAAGTGCACTTTATCACAAAAGCAGATGTACGAATTCACTCACTTATTGACAAATTTATATTAGCCTTTTTACAACACTTGATGCATTATCTTTCATTAAAAATTAGGCCTATAGCAATATATTGGACGTTGACAAACGCGGCATTACCGTGACAGTATTTTTGAATTAGTAACAAACTGAAGATGCTACAGGATAGCAGGGGCGGTCCGTGGGAGTTTGATATAACTGTACTGTAAAACAGGGGTAAACATATCAGTAGAGACTGAAAAAAAAACGCCCGGTGAACTAATGAAGAGGACAATGTTTGTTTTAAGGTAGTTCTCATCTCCATAACTTCGACAATATGTGAATCGCAATAGAAAAAAGGCACAACAAATGCAATAGGCTACAACGTCTCTGTCGGAATTTACTGTTGATTTAACACACATGGTCATGTTAAGCATGTAGGCTACTCGGTAAATAAGTCTTTAGCATAACAATCGTGTTTCAGTGAACAACATAACAATCGTGTATTCGTCTGTGTTACTGTTGAAAGCGTCGTGCGTCCTTAAGCGAGTGCTGGCACTTCAGAGCGGGGAGTGGAAAAGGAGAGGGTCAGAACGATTGGTGGGTGGGGGTAACCCTTTTGGGAGGAAGAAAAAAAAATCAAAAAAGAAAAAAAAATCACGTGTTTGGAGATCAAAGGAGATCCGCTTTGTAGAGAGAGGAGGGGGGAGTGAGAAAGCGAGAGAGAGGGAGAGAGAGGGAGAGAGAGAGAGAGAGGGAGAAAGAGGGGGAGCGCTAGCGCTAGCAAGCAAGCCATGTAATTGACAAGGCTGCAATGGTGAAATAAACAGGCTTCGGTCGAGGCACAGCTTTCGTTGCACAATTCGGAGAACAGGGCGCTCTTTTGACGCATCGCTATTGCTCCTATTTGATTTCAGCACTATCATCGAATAATCCTTGGAAATTATGTTCCGATCGGCGCAGATACAACCGGCAAGATGATGATTTTACCAAGGAGAAGGGTAGATTGTGTAGCCGATTTGGTGGTCTTGGTGATCTTCGTGGTCACCACTTCTCTTGGAAGCGTTTTTGCCAAGGATACAGCCTTTGTGGAAGTAGTTCTGTTTGAATCCAGTCCAAATGGAGATTATACTACTTACACGACTGGTTTGCAAGGACGGTTCTCCAAAGCTGGAGCCACAATCAGCGCGGAGGGCGAGATCGTGCAAGTATGTTGAACTACATTCAGTTTTGGAAATGACAAGTCGTTTATCTTGCCGCAAAACATTGCCTTTCAGCGGAGTGTGCGCTTTGATTTGACTTAGTCGTTTTACTCCCAAAACTTTTTTCCACGGGTGTTGGTGTTGGTGTGGAGGGAGGGGGGGGGGGGGGGGGTAGCGTTGCACAGTGAGTGTGTATGTGTGAGGATGGTACTAAGTTGCAAGCATATGTGGTCACAAGATGGCTCCTGTCTTGTGGAACTCATTCACAGAGAAACCTATAACAGGTTATTTTGTTGCTTAGATCCAAATCCCAGCGTGCAGCATCGTTTCAAGAATATTACGGACATTCGTAAAATCTTGAATGAAAGAAAAGGTGCACAGACATTTCATTGACACGATCATTACAGACATTATCACTGACATTTTTATTCCCAGCCTCTCAAAATAAGATCATTCTTTTAGAATGTGGGACTGGAAACGTGTAGCTTAAAATACCAGAAAGTGATTCGATTAAAAGTTGTTTTCATTTGAGGGTAATTATTTTTTATGGGTAGTCTAAATGAGATACGGCATGTTCAAGCACTGCACACGTCTCACCTCTTCCCTCTAAAGTTACTTTGTTGCTATCTAACAAGTCTTTTGAAGTCTGAGATCTGTTTCGCCAGGGGAAAAAATGCACATCCTAAGCCAAGTAGGCCTAGTTCCATCATGTCAGAAAGCATGGCTCTATTCTGGGTATCTGTATGTTCACTTAAAGGGGTCCCTTAGTAAAAAGCGTGTTGTATGGTCCTCTTGGTAGTCTAGCATAGCAGGCTAGCCTAGCCTATATATGCGCAGTCATTTTTCGCATGCCCCGTAGGTTTATGCACCTTTTCTTATATCTATCCATACGGTCCTGTTAGTACTGCAAACGACCTCGTGGCCTACTCTGTTTAAGCCCATAAACGTGAAAACGTGCTTTTTACTGTCGCCAATGGTCGAGAGCAAAGGCGACACGGGGAACTAAAACGTTTGTGCCCCAGATGAAAGTTTGCTAACTTGCGCTCTTTGAAGGCTGAGTGCAAAAGCCTAGTTCGTATTATCGTCGCATTTGATCAGTCAGTATCTGTGGACTCAAGAATACCGCTGAAGTGTGGACCAAGCATCTTTAAGCCGTCACAGTTTAGTAGGAGGACAGGGGAGAGCGGTTTATCACAACGTTTTGAGAAAGCAATGCTCATTGCAGAAGATTCAAGCACTGACTTGATTGCAGATGTTTAATAGGTGCTTCAACAAATGCTTAATGTCTATTAACAGAACCTCGCCCTCAACCATAACCAGGGATGACCAGTAAGGGGATACCAGCTGAGATGTAGTTGACATTCTGGTGGTGGCGTCAGCATAGTTAATCTGCAGATGGTGTAAGGAAATATCCAAATGTAGTGTTGGCGACACTGGTGTCAAGGCATTTGGAAATGTGTTGGCACTGGTGAGTGTAGTGTTCAAACCTGATGAAGTACGTCACGTAGAGTAGCCCAAGAGTGTCAGTGTAGTAACGATGGACGCAAACACATCTTATTATCCCGCACACACTGCAGGGTCTGTGTTGAGTGAGTCATTTGCGCATTTGTCTTCCTATCTTATCGTCATGCTAGGCTGCTCACTGTGTTAACACTGCTTGGCTGGGGATAGTTTTCTCTTTGGAATGGCACATGCTTTTGAACGAATAGCTACAGAGGCAGAGAAATGGTGTGTCTTGGTGCATTTTGAGTGTTACATTTTCAGTCAAAACGCCAACCATTTTGTCACACGACTCTCACAGGACCCACTGAAAGTGTTCCGGCGTCTCTTCTGGCTGGGTCCAGCGAGGGGGTATTTACTAAGGAATGGGTTCTGTCTATATACAGCTCCGGTCATTTGGCTGCGTTGGCAAACAGAAACCTCGGACCTCAACTTTACGTCTCAAACCACCTTCTCCATTTAGGTTTGCTTTCTTAGCTCGCATATTTTCTAACCACTCTTGAGGCAGCTCATGTTGTTTTTTGTTTTTAAGCTATACTAAAGAAGGGCCAGTGTGACCGACACAGCAGAAAGTTATACAGGCTCCCTTTTTTTTTAATCATTTGTTTGTGTGGAAACATTTTTTTTTCTGTCACTTCTCTGTGAGGCTGTGGCGACCACAGTTTTCGAGCTATTTCCAACGGTGACGTTATACAAGAACCGTGAGTTTTTTGGGACATGATCAGATTGTGACTTAACGAAGTTAAAAAAACAAGTGGCGATATCTGCATGCCTGCTGTCTTGTCTGCCTGTTCCTGTGTGGTGCCCTCCACCCACACTCTGACTTCAAAACCACTGCACCCCTAAGCTGTTTGCTGTCTGGGTCTGGGCCTTAAGCACCCTCTCCTCCTGTGAAAGGAGCACTTGATTCGTCTTGTCCTAAGGTTAGGGAAGCCTGCTGTTTGAGTGGGACCCCAGGGTTTTACACTACCTTCAGTGCTCAGTGGTGGCCAGACCTCAGCAGGTAGAGAAGGGGTCGGTTGCTTGGCAGGGTTCCTGTGTAAAGACGTTACCGCCGTTACCACCAACACACACTCCACATCCCACACTCCCCCCTAAAACCAACACCCCCTCAGCCTTGCCTGAGTGTGCTAGGAAGAGGAGGAGGAGGAGGGGGGGGGGGGGGGGGAGCCTTGTACTGCCCGGGCCAAAAATAATAAATTATGTCAGTGTGCTACTTGCTCTGCACCAAGGGAAGGAAAGCGAGAGGAGATGATCAGGAACCAGGCGCCCAACTCTAGCACTCCCAAACCAGCTCCCCGGTCGCCTTCAGTTTGACTGCTTTATAGCTAAGTAATCAGATGACAAGGGAATGAGCCTGACCCTGGTTCTGCAGAGCTCCACGGTGGCTGTTTCAGCCCCTCGTAGCCTAAAGCTGAGCCAGATATTAGGAAGAGGTGAAGTGTTACTGGCCTAAGTCTCCTTCAGCTCACGTGTTCTCTGTGGACGCGTCTACCACTGAAGAGCGGCGATATAGATGCGTTCATAGGCCGAGCAGTTGTGACCGCCACAAGCCCTCGTTCTTCGGAGCACCCTTCTGTCTTGATGACCTTCTGTAGGCCCCTTGAAGGGTCACCCCTATGACAGTTCAGTGAGTAACCCCGTCCACTGACCCCTGTTGGACGTCCATGTAGAATGCTGCAGTGTTAGGCCGGCCCCTTCCTGTGACGTGGCCTATCGGGTTCCAGGCGCTCGTGTGAACGGGAGAGGCATGTCGCCGCCCGAACCGCCCGGCTGTAACGACGGAGGCTGGACGAGCGTCGCCATGACCAAGCTGTCGTCCGATCAATAGTCCTGACCTCTGGACTCCTCCTGACCTCCCTGGCCCGAGGGAGAGAGCTTCGCTGGTCCTTCAGGGCTGATCTGCCTGCTTCCATCCCAACGTCCTTGGCCCCGTGCAGTACTCGGACGACCCTGATGACGGGGGTCAGGCGCTGAGCGCTGAGGCGGAGCTCGTATGCCGCTCGTCCGGATGCTACGTCTTCCCTCCGTCAGGCCTGCCGTTTCTCCCTTGTCCGGAGCGTCGTCGCAGCACATCTGCCTCTGATTTCTAGCGGGCTCGGGATGTCAACAAGGACTAAGCCAGAGGCGGCAGAAGGTAACGCAGCAGGAGTGAGACGGCAGGGGCCGAGGAGGCAGGGGGCAAGGCGGCAAGGGCGAGCGAGGCAGAAGGCGCGAGGCAGCAGGGACGTGGCAGCGGCATCACTGTGAGGAACAACATTGAACTCGCGGTCCAAGCGCTGACAAGCAGGACCGGAGAGAACATGTGTCTTCTGCCTGACTTCCCTTTTAGAAGGACTTGGAACGTCGTCAGAATCAAAGTGACAGGAAAGAAGGGTAGAGCTCTGCCAAGTCCGGTCCCAAGCCTTTATCTTTGAAGTCCTAGGCAAGGGACCAACAACCCCCCCCCCCCCCTTCCACAAACACACACACTCTCTCATGGAGAGCCTGTCATTTCCTCACAACCCGACTATAAACAAATACATACAACAAATTGAACATTTCCCCCCCAAAAAAAGTGTTGGGTTGTTCCATAGGCGCCCCACAGACAACGATGAATGCTGGGGTTGTGGAGGATACCTTGGGACTGGCACCAGTTGTGTCGGACCGTATTTAGACTATAATGAGAGCTTGGTGGGGTTGTGGGAGTCTGCGCCCTCGCGGCCCACCACAGACTGGAAACCCCAAGAGGCCATAACGGGCCGGGCCCAGACGGAAGGTAGCAAACACCAGGCCCCACCCAGACGAGAGAGGGGGAGGGAGAGACGGCGTGAGAGAAGGGGGGGGGGGGGAAAGGAAAGGGAGAGAGGGACAGACAGAGGGAGAGAAGACTGGGTTTAAAAGGTTAAAAGTGCTGCTCGAATACTTTTTCCATTTATTGGCTTGGTGGTTGCAGCTGTATTTTAAGTGCTGTCGTCTCCTAACCGCCACCACGCTCCACTTTCATGTCCGGGCCAAAGTAATTTGAGGCTGCGTTTCTCCTCTTTTTCGGGAATAGAACAGACTAAACTGTTTTTCTCCCCCCTCTTTCTTGTCCTCCCCTCAGACAAATTCTTCTTTAACGCACACAGCCATGAGCCCCCTGGGGTGGGGTGGGGGTGTAGGGTATGTGTGGGTCGGCGGGTGTATGTGTGCGTACGTTCCCAGTGTAGTTAGACCAGACACACAGAGGCCTTCTCAGGATCCACTCATAACAGATCTGCACATCGCATTTCAACCTGTCACGCCACGCAGGTCACTAGTGATGGATCTGTCCAGGTGGGACGTTCTAGAACACCGTTTCCTGTCGGGTGTTTGCCTCTTTCAGATCTTTTAATGTGCCGACGCTCCTCTCAGTAAGCAGCCACCACACCAGTCTTCTGCCCTCTGGGGTTGTCTTTGCCTTCAGCTCCTCTCTCACTCTTCGCCCTCACTCTCTCTTTCTCTTTTTGTTTACCTCTTTGCTTTTCTGTCTCTTTGCTCTCTCTCACTCCATACCTCTGTGTCTCTCTCTTTCACATACTCTCGACCTATTGCTGACACTCACACTCGCACTCTCTCTCTCTCTCTCTCTCTCTCTCACACACACACACACACACACACACACATACACACTCTACCCCTCTCTCACTCTCTTTTGGCTCCACCTGGAAGAAGTGCATGTTGGTACTGGTAAACCCCAGCAGCTATGTTAGTTTCCACTGGGCTGAGTGGGTGAGACGTCCTTTGATGTTTCTCTCCAAGAGAGATTAGCAGGCAGCCTCGCTCAGCCCTGCCTATCCTTACTATTCCTCTCTCTCTCTCTCTCTCTCTCTCGCCCCCTCGCTCTCTCTCTTTCTCTCTGCAGTCTCTCACTCTCACTTCTCTCATTCTCCCCCCCTCTCTTTTTCCCCTCTTGTTGGACTTTTTTTTCTTCTTTGGGGACTGATTCCCTTGCTGCTCTTTCCTTGAACCGTCATTGATTATTTGTCAGAGCTCGTTTGTATGAAGACCTTGTTGTCCTTCAGTTCACATGCTGTGTGTGGGTAAGTGTATCTGCCTGGGGCTGGGAAGTATCACTGCCTCGGGCTGGGAAGTACTTCGACCTGGGGCTGGGAAGTACTTGGCTATTGGCCTGGTTCTGGGCCCTGGTTCTGGGCCCTTCCTCTGCTGGGGTCTGGGTGTGGACTAGCTGTTTCTTGGATGTGATGTACAGGCATCTGGACGCTGCAGAAGCTTCAGACGATCAACAGAAATACGGCAATGACTGTAGCTGGCCAATGTCCCCTAAATGAAATGCCCTGTCAGTCGGTCCTTTGATGAGAACCTTCTGGGAGGCTTGATTCACCCTTTCAGCCCCTCTGGCTGTCCACTGGCACTGGGGCTGGAGAACAAAGACCAGTGTGGGGTGGGTGGGGTTATGAAATGCCAACACTGTCCGTGGCACATCCAGGCAACCGCGTGCTTTGTTGTTCTGCCAGGAATGTGCTGACTAATGGTGGACGGACGCGACGCCAGTCTCTTTTTGTTACTCGCTCTCTCGCTCGCTCTCTGTCTCTCTCTCTCTGCGCCATGCAGACTGATGGAAGGTAACCCTGTGTAGCCCCCCCCCCCCACACACACACACGCTCTATACACAGATATCTTTGCCACAAACACACACACTGTGCGCCCGTTACTCCACTTTGCTCACGCTTTCTATATGCAGGGGAAAGACTTATCAGTTATCTGTCCTACTCTCCAGTTCAGGAACATGAGGTCCAAAGGTTTGCAGCTTGTGTACTTCCGTTACATAATTTCATCGGCCTCGTACAGGCCTTGTTTTCATATCCATGCCTTTTGATCTGAATGTTGCCTAATTCCAAGTAGTGGAAACGGCAGACTTGTTTGTCCAGTCTCCACTCTCTACACACTTCCTGTTTGCGCGTGTTTGTCGGGGTTGAGGTCGTCCACAGTGGCCATCTGTAAGCTTGTTGTGTTTTTATAGTCCCCAGGTGACATTAACGGTTTGGTGTGTTGGTCTGTCCTCTACCCCCATCCTTCATATCAGTGTTGTTATAGTCCTGGTCCACCATTAAACTTCTCAGCTCCTCAGTCATAGCCCTGTCATTTGTCGCTCTCTCCATCCATTCGCAGTGATGGCTCTCACCTCACCCTGGCAGAGAATCGTCACCAGGCCTGATGGGGGAAGCCCCTTGAGCTCCACCCATGCCCTCCTCCACTCCCTATTCCCTGCTATCGCTGCCCCCAGACCAAGCCCTGACTCCTGAGGGTGGTGACGGGAGGAGGGGGTGTGGGGGGGGGGAGGCTGTTCCAGTAGTGGAGGAAGGCAGGGAGGAGGAGGAGGAGACCCAGGCACTAACACAATGGGGCCAGAGGTATGATGGATGGGCCTGTGTGGTTCAGGCGGGACCTGGTAGGACCATCTGTGGTGTGCATCATTTCTCTGGGTAGAGTGCCGTCAAGGTCCCCTGGGTGAAAGATGGATCACTTTGTGTTTGTGTACCCCTCCAACACCCCGACTCCTAACCCCCCTGGGTTGGCGGATGTGGAGACGTGTCCCAGATTTGGTGGGAGAAATGGTGGGAGCCGCCTTCCTCATCTGGGCTTTCAGCATCTCGGGTGTGAGGCTGTGGGGATTACACAAGTCCCTGTACCCAGTAGACTAGCGTTATTCCTGTACCAAGTGGACTAGCGTTATTCCTGTACCCAGTGGACTAGCGTTATTCCTGTACCAAGTGGCCTAGCGTTATTCCTGTACCCAGTGGACTAGCGTTATTCCTGTACCAAGTGGACTAGCGTTATTCCTGTACCCAGTAGACTAGCGTTATTCCTGTACCCAGTGGACTAGCGTTATTCCTGTACCAAGTGGACTAGCGTTATTCCTGTACCCAGTAGACTAGCGTTATTCCTGTACCAAGTGGACTAGCTTAGTTCCTGTACCTAGAAGACTAGCCTTTTCCCTGTACCCGGTAGACTATCCTAGTCCCTGTACCTAGCCTAGTCCCTGTACCTAGTAGACTAGCCTAGTTCCTGTAACTAGGTGAGGTACTCACTGCACCATACCAACCCCCGTTTGTGGATCCTACTTGACTCTCTTTTCCACCAAATTAGCTCAAACTCTTGGAACATTTTCTGTTCAGGATTCTTGGAACCTTGGGGCTATCTAGTGAACCAACCCACATTTCTATCAGTTTTGAGCGGATCCATTGCAATCAAGGATGCATTATCATCGGTCAGCCTTGGCCAACTTTCTGATAATTGTGTACTTGATTCTCCATGGTGCCTTTTCCATCCTCTTTTTCTAACCTATAGAAGATGACACTCCCACTGATGAGGTCAAGGAAAAGCTGTTATTTATTGGCTCCATCTGGGAACCAACGTTTTGGGTTCTGAACCTATTTATTTTCGGTCAAAATGCTCCGTGTTCAAAGTTAGGTGTGCGACAGAACACATTCCATGTTGGTGGGAGAGGGGTAAGAGAGGCTTCCAGTTGACACTAGACAGAAGTCCCCCTCAGTAACCAGCCCACTCCGATCCCTCCCCTGCCTGCTACCACACTGTCCTGCTTGCCCCAATAACACCCACCCCCATTCAAGAATGTTCCCCCCCCCAACCAACACCATCATCATTATGTTGGGTGTTATACCCACCTGCAGCTCCCCTGCAGGCCTGGGGACCTGGACCTTGACCCAGGCTTGCCATGGAGGGGAGGGGGGTCAGCCTCTGGGGGGCTGGTACTTGGTGTAGACCACATGAATGTGCCGCTGAGGCAGATAGGATCAGGCTGGCTTTTTGGGGGGGAAGGGTGGAGGGAAGGGGGAGGCAGAGCTAAGCTAAGCGGACTCTGCGCGCTCTCATCAAAGAGTCTCTCCTCTAAAGCGAAGAGTGAAAGAGCGAGAGGGAAGAGGAGGAGGAGGAGGAGGAGGGAGGGCCAAACTCTTCAAAGGGCTGTGAGTAATGCTGTCTCTGATTCGCTGTCGCGCTGCAAAAACCAAACAATGATGTAATTGCCCTCTGGGTTAAATCTGCCAGTGCACCAGTAGAGGTGTTCCCTGCTGGGAGGGGAACGGAGACGTTCGAAACACTTTGGAGATGTTTTGTTGGAGGCCTGAACAAGTGCGAGTGGAAAGGAGTCCAGTGAAATGTTGGGAATTCGTCCAACTGACATTTGTTTTGTTTGTTGAGAGTTTGGTTGTGGACGGGAGCTGTCAGAAGAGAGCTCTGTTTTCAACAGACAGGTTCATCCACGGGGCGTTCCCAAAGCACACAACAGGTGGAACAGATTTGACTCTGTTCTTTGTCAAGTTTATACAGGGTCGTCGTGCCCGTGTGTGTGTGCGTTTGTGTGAAACCAGGCGTTGACACCTCCAATGACGGCATCAATCCCTTGTAGTGGGGGAAGTCTCCACTGTTTACAGTGGCTGCAATAACACAGTGATGTTGATCTGTGTTTTCACGTCTGTGACTGGGGTGTGTTCTGGCCTGCCGTTTCCTCATTGTCAGTCTCTTTGATGTTGGAAGTTGGCAGTTAACAGTGATTTGATTTATGGTCCTTTTAAAAATTGTCTGTTATTTACAGTATGTGGATTTCACACCAGAGGCTGTGTCTTGCTCATCTCTGTAGAGGTTTGTGGGGACTGTGAAGGGTTTGGTGGGATTGCAGACTTGCCAAGTCGCAGTGATCAGATGTGCCGGTCTGATGGACCGTTGCTCCCTGTTGCCATGGCTTTACCCCCCCCACCCAACCCCCCTCCACACACACCGTCTGTGTGATGGACCATTGCTCTCCGTTGCCATGGCTTTACCCCCCCCACCCCCCCCCCCCCCCCCTTAATCCTGAGTCACAGCAGCAACAGGCTGTAAGTGTCAGGTTATGCTGGCTGTGTGTGGGCAGATACAGTCCTCACTAATGATAACTTGTCTCCGGACATGTCAGGGAGTTCTTATGACCAGTGTTTCCCAGAGCGTTGGTTTGGTGAGGGGGGGGGATATGGAACTGTGATATGGAAAAAAGGGAGAGGGAGAACTTCAGGGCTTTCAGAACCATTTTGGTCTCGCACCCCGCAGGCATGTGACACAAGTTAAATTGTCGCTCCTGAGGTGACGCCTCCCTGAGGCATTCCTGAAACGAACAAGGCCTCACCAAGCTTTTCTCCTCCTAGCCTCTCTCTCCAGCCCCAGCCTTTTTCTCATCCCTTTCTCTCTCTCTGCACCCTGAAAGGCCTGCAACTCGTGTGCCCTCCAGGTTGAGCCTGCTAGCTAGCTGGCTAGCTGGCTCATCCTAGCTTGTTAGCTAGCTGGCGGATCCTTGCTAGTTGCTGAACTCGGTACAGACACCAACAGTCAGGTTGGGCAACACAGTCAGTGGGGGCGTCTTGTCCATGAGGATTTCCTGTGTGCCCACTATAACATTAGTAGCGATACATGGGTGGGGGCAGCACTGGGAGTAGAAAGGGATGGATGTCTTGGTCAAGTGACAAAATACTCAGTACTCCATACTAGACTCACACTACTGTTCTAGGGTCACTGCTCCATACTAGACTCCACCACAGCACAGAACCCTGTCTCTATAGGGCTGTCGGCATGTTGAGTCAACGACCACTCGTTTATTGATGTTGTGTGGTTGTTGTTTTATGTGAAATTCCTCTGGCTCTCCATATTTTCCCTGTGATCTCTGTGGGCGGGGAGGGGAGACAGTGGTGCACGTGTGGATTGTGACTGGAGGCCAGTAGGGCTTCATGTGGTCCCTGGTTCTGAAGCCGCGCCTCAGACATGCTCGCGGGCCCCGGGTTCGGTGAGTGAGGGGTGCATGCGTCGATCATAATTGCTGTTTTGCTTCGGGTCGAGTTATGATCACCCGTGGCAACGCTTAAAAGCCATGTGAAATGGGAATTGGAGTGCGGGCTTTGAGGAGACTAGTTATGTCGATGTTGAAGTTTCAACTGTGAAAGGAAAAATGTCTTTTTTTTTCTCTTCTCACTCACTCTCACACACACACACACACACAAACTCTCTCCTTCTATCTCTTTCTCTCTCGCTCCCCCACTCCTCCCTCCCCAAATCCTTGCCTGTCTCGATTACTTAGTTTGTATATGTGTTTAACAGCTTATGTTGGCAGGGCACAGGTTCCCTTGTCTCTCACTACTTCAGCATCAGGGTAGAGGGGAGGTGACATCACAGCAGGCTGGACGTGCACATTGTGTGCTCTCTGGTGTGTGTGTGTGTGTGTGTGCCGGCGCGCACTTGTGTGTGTGTGTGTGTGTGTGTGTGTGTAGGGTTGTTTTTAGAGGTGAGACCACACATGCTGTGTCAATGTTTGCAGGAATAATCAAAAGTGCAGCAACCTCAAATCCTTGCTTTCTCCGCCAGGCACAGCAACAAAGGCCTTCCCAGACACTGCGATTTGAAGGGGGTGGTGGATGGGGGGGGTGGTGGGTGGGATGGTTATTTTCCTAGGGAACACCGCTGACCAGCTCTGGTCAATCTGCAGGGACAAGGGGAGGGGGGGGGGGGGCGTGGAGGGGAGGGTGCTGGATGAGTCCCTTCCCTGCAGCACACTGGTGGGGCGACTGAATGGAGCGCTGATGTCACCTCTCAAGCCTCCTAAGCTTTGACCACCCCCCCTGCCCCATCCACCCCCCCTGCCCCATCCACCCCTGCAGCTAACACATGCTGCTGGCTTAGAGGCCTCCTTATCCAGGGGATATTGAGGAGGGTAGAGGCCCTGTGGATTCCTGAGTGTGTTCCTAGAGATGACCCTGCTGAATGGAGTTGGGAGGGGGAAGGGGCAAGGTTACACACCTGTCAAGAGTAACCACACACCACCTTTGACTCTTAGCCAATCGGAAGCCTCTCTGCCAGATGAGTTGAAAGTTCACACTACACCAGAAGGATGCAGGTTGTATAAAATACAAGACGATGATTCAAACGTCTCAAATAATAATTCATGCTCACATGATTCATGCTCACTGATTTGGATTGTGTAAGTCGTTCTGTCCATACAAACGTGCCAAGCACACAAACCTCTACACCCCTGTCCCTGGGCATCCATTTTGAAAGCGGACACTGCTATGGGTTGTGTATGTCCCCAGGAAGTGGGCAGTGTCACTGTGGCACCTGTCCCCTCAGCTCTCCAAGCACGTCAACAGGACAGATTGATTTAGCCTCGACCCTTCTCCTCAGTAGAACTTGCATTGGAAGCCACGAAGGATCGCTCCTCGCCTACTGGAATGGCGGTATCAGAGCTATGTGAAGAATGCATAGCCTACTGCAATTCTTCCAAACAACAGAACAACGAATGGTTCAAACTGTCGGGGCGACTGTTCAGATTCAAACATGTGGACATGGCCCATGGAGTGTTCAGAGAGGGGCCGAGTCCAGAGTTGGTTGGTTAGTTCTGCTTTCATTAGGGTTAAGAGTGTTTACCTCCAGGAATAGCTTGTCCTTCAACTCCTAGTCCTCTTATATTTATTATTGTTGTGTCTTGTTTATGTCACAGCCTGCTGTGACAGAGGCCTTTTTACTCTCTTTCCTCTCTTCATTTTTCCATCAATCACAGATTATGTCTCTGGCCCAAGCCCAAGCCCTATCTCTCTCACCCCCCCTCCCCGGTCGACCATTTTCTCTCTCATCCTCCCATTCTCATCATCTTGGAACTTCTACGCTTTCGGCTCACTCCTTCTCTGTCTCTGTCGCTCTCTTTCTCCTGCTCTGTGAATTTCTCATCACAGCTTCCTCTTATCTCAAACTCCTCCACCACATATGCCCCGGAGAGAAGGGGGGATGAGGGGGTGGCGGCATGGTACGATAGTGCCCAACCAGAGGGGCCTGTTGTGGGGCTGAAACCTGTCTGTGGTGGGGGTGCGCTTCTGGATGTGTCTTAGGACTATCTCACCAGAGATCCTTCCCGCCCCCCCCTTTTAATAAAAAGCTTCCATATCCAAACGCATCATACTTCCACACCTCTGGACACTCATGTAGTTGTTGACCTGGAGGAGGAAGGAGGAGTGAAGGAACGAGGGTGAGATGGAGGGGGAAAACGGGTATGGGGAGAGGGATGGAATGGCGGCACAGGCACACGAAAGCCTGAAATGATATCTCTGGTGGATATCTGGATGTCAGGGATGCCTGGGATGGCTGCTGTACACTTTGGGCTTTGTCTCTGAGGGGATGAATGGAGGCCTCTGTGAGGGTGATGACAGACTGGCGTTGGACTGGACTGGACCGGGGATGGGGCTGCCCAGGTCTGGGGCTCGATTGACCTGGCTTGACACTCAGCTGGGACTGGACTGGGCTGAACCGGAGATGGTCAGGTCTGGGACTGGACTAGACTGGGCTAGACTGGCAGGACATTCAGCTGGGATCGGGATGGGCTGGAATGGAACAGGCTGTACTGCACTTGGGGGAAAGGATGTGAAAGTCCCAGGGAGATGGAACGGCGCTGTCCTCTTCCTCGTCCTCAGAGTGAGGAGGAGTCTCCAAGCCCAGCCTCTCCTCCATAGACAGGGTCATCCTAGCATTGATCTGGACACCCTGCTGGGACACGGGTCAACGGACGGGTCAATGGACTTCCATTCGCAGGTCATCTCTCTTTCTCGCTTTCTCTCTCTTTCTCTAGCATCTCTCTTTCTCGCCCCTTTCCTTCACTTTCTCCTCTCTCTCTCTCTCTCTCTCTCTCTCTCTCTCTCTCTCTCTCTCTCTCTCTCTCTCTCTCTCTCTCTC